>NC_056676.1:25815000-26035000 GCF_018350195.1 Panthera tigris
GGGTGGGGTTTTTTAAATGCATTTGTAGTCTTCTTAGAGATCGGAATGTATAGGTCCCACCAGCCCATGAGCTCTATAATTATAAAAGAATGGTAAAAAATTTTTGACAATTTGAGAAATTGGTTTTATAATGGGAACAATGTGTTATGATCAGTAAAAAGAGAATTGTTATGTTTTCTCTGTGAGTAGAATGTTCTTGAGTGGTTAACTCCTCTGTTGCTGATGAGAAGTAAGTATCTTGTAACTGGCAAGAAAGAGGGATTGTAATGACAATGCTTTGTTCCTAGGCATCCTCACATTGCAGGCTGAAGTGCATTTTAAACATTTCCTTCTCTTTCTATTATTTTCTTTCTCTATTTTTCTTCTTTTCATCATTTTTTGCTGTCTTGCAATCTATGTTCCCTGAGCAACCATAGGAACCAAGTTACATTAAGCTTCAACACAAAGACCTTGTAAGAATAATGAATCCTCATTTGCATCGACATTTGTATTCAGATTTGCCAGGCTATAAACTTGGCAGATCAAGCGGAATATTAAGTAGAGGCTTCCATGGTAAATTGTGGCTCTTGAAATTGCTAAACTCCCCCCCTTTTTTTCTATCTGTGGTGGCAGGTGAAGTCTCATGACTACTTGCTTCTTAAGAAGCACATTGGCCCCTTCATCTTTCACTATATGATGTCAATTTCAAGCGGAAGAGGGAAAAACCAGTAGTAGGTATTCTAGCCGAAGGTACAATACGACATGTGACTGGAACATTAACTAAAGGCCAGAGACCACGAGAGAGAGGCATCTTGAAGCAATTGAATGGTGTAGGGAAATTAATTATCATGTGTTGGGCTAAGGTTTGATTTTTCTGGCATATTCAAAATATATTGATCTCATAAAAGTTCACACTCGTTTTTAAACATTTCTAAAGGTTATATAGCGAGGACTGAGGTAGCTCTTTACTTGTGCAACACTGCCAGTTGGAGTCATCATCTCTGGTCTACTTGTGCCCATTCTTGAAATACTTAAAATGCCTTATTTTAATAAGTCACTATGGATTGACTGACTCAACCCTTAGCTTTGCTTGATTCTGAAGTAGTAAAGTAGGAACAGTCATAATTACTTCTGCGTAAGTTCAGAAATATGACCCATAAGTCCAAATCTACAATACAGTAAACAATGGGGTGAAAAATGCAGACTTTAATTTCCATGTTTGGTCCAATCTATGCAATGCCAAACAAGTGAGTAATTGGAAACATTTGTGCATGACTTAATTTTTCATGCATTATCCCATTGTTTCAGAATCTTATAAACAGAGCCCAAACCTATGACCTATTAACAAATTCTCACTTCTTGCCATTTTCTTTCTCTTAAGGACCCTTCACGAGTAGGGAGCAATAAAATGTATTAGAAGATCAGCCTTGAAACGAACTTACGATGGACATCTTAACAATGGCTTTTCCTTATTAAATGTGTGGTTTGTTTTTTTTTAATTTAAATAGTGTAAATGATGAAATGTAGATTGGGTCTATTCTAAAGATATTCCTTTCTGGTATATCATAAAGAATTGTGAGATTTTAATAACTACCATAGCAATTGACTTAACTCTTACTTTAATTTGAGGTAAGCTTTAATTGTATGTGGTGAAATGGGAGAATACTTCATGAATGATGTTGGACTCTTTTTGGAAAATGTGCACCAGTAAATATTTAGACTGGAGGATCACATTTCATAACCTTCCATAAACTTATAAAACTATTTATAAGAGCCTTGCCAAAACATGTATAGTAGTATGATTTATATTAATATACTACAAGGTGGCATATTCTAAAGTTGGTATTAGATAGTCTTAATAGTAACTGGGTTTTCGACTCTGAAAAGTAAAATGCAACTTATGACTTTTTGAGAATTGCATGTTTGCATTTCACAATCTCATCATTTTTAAGAGAAATAAGCTATTAGATAATTTGATGCTAAGCACAGCTATATTGGAAAACAAGAATATTAGCACTAAGTGGCAAAACTTTACTTTCATATTTATTCTTTAATATAAAGAAGATGGTAGTATAGTAACCATCATAAAGTCGCCTTGATTCAAAGCAATCAAGGATAAATAACATTGAAATAGGGCTCTTTTCCTGAGGGGCCTTAAGGATACCACCTTATGATGAGGCATAACCAACAACTTTATAACAAATGCAAGCAAAGTTTAGAAACTGATTTATTACTTTAAAACAATGTCAAGCAAAGACATCCATGCATCTTTTTCTTTTTCTAACACACTTGCTATTTCACATAAATCTGAAACTCATTTAATGGGCTCCAAAACGGTATTTTTACCATTGTGTATGGGGGCAGGATATGTATTGGCCCCTCTTTCATAGAAAGAGTAAAAATACACTTAACTGTACTGCGAAACACATTTTGTGTATATATTCAAATAGGATTTAGAAAGGAAGAGATTTTATTTATATCTTTCTTCAATGCTGCCCCTCAGTTTGAAATTGCCTTCTTTAATAAATGCTAATGATCTTGTTGATTACGTTTGTGCATGTACTTACCATGCAGTTTTGGGAATCAACCGCTGATGAATCTTATCAAGAAGAGAAATTATAGCATTAGCTCATTTGCTTTCCAAACAGCAGGAGTGAGAGTTCTTTCCAAAATGATATTAGTGATATTGTTTTAACATCCATGCAGAAAAGTATGTACTATTTCTTGCCTGCCTTCTTGGTGTTTCTAAGACAAGGCTCACATTTATTAGACAAGGTCTCTTCCTTCTGTGTAGATATACAACTGTATGTATATTGTAAACCAGAAAATCAAAACTAAACCCAAAACCAAGTTGAAACACTTATTTAAATTGAAGTAGCTTATCCAAGTTTAAGAATGAGCAAGCAGCGTTGTAATATCTTTTTTGACCCCTACAATAAGGAAATAGCAAACATGACATGTGCTCATGTCATTTCATTATGTTCTGTGTCTATTAGAGGATTGATACTAACTGGCAAAAATGCACATTACCATAGGGCTTTCCCACCATAACTTATATAAGCCACTGTTCTATTAACTAGCAAGGTTGTTAGCCACAGACAGAATGCCCAAAGGACAGGCTGGGTTTCTCACTGCAGGCTAGTTCTTGTCTTGTATAGATTAGAGTAGCAGAGCCCTGTGTGTGTTTTCCTGAGAAATTGGGCTTCACTGAATCTAAAATCAGCATGTTTCATTGGTCTCTTTTAGTAGGATGGCTGAGGGCTTTGCCGTATTTATGAGGCACACAGAATTGTGAGACTTAGGGCACACCGTAGAGCCCATGTGTGTTCATGACCTGACCTTTAAAGACAGTTCAAGGTTTTTCATTTATGCTTAAGAGGAAACCAACAAAACACACATTCTTGATTACATTTTCTTCATCTTCTTCTAGCCAAATAAATGAAAGACAAATTTCTAGAATTATAGATACAGACATAGATATAGATTTATCTCCTTATATTTGAGAGGACAGATTTGTATCTATGTATAGGTATGTAAGATATATATTACTTTCCTCTCTGATTTTAAAGTGTATGCATCATTGCTGCTTAAGGAAATATTAATAGTTCATAACCACAAACTCTTTGAATCAAAACTAGAAAATTGTGTGTATGCAAATATGGCATAAATATTTGTATGCATATACACAACAAAAATATGTTGAAATAGCAAGAATGGATGAAGGGTGTGTATAGACACCATGAAATTAAGAGATAAGAGAAGATACAAAACAAACCAAATACATAGGATCAGTGAAATATGGTACAGTCTCACTTGATGGTCTCTATACTTAAGTAAAAATCAGAGTTTAATGTTTATGTTTAAATATTTAGTCAGCTCGTTTTTCCTAAATGTTTAATTTTTTATTTTTTGATGGGGGGGAGAGAGAATGCAGCCGGGGGAAGGGGAGAGAGAGAGAGAGAGAGAGGTTGGGGCGAGGGGGAGATTGAGAATCCCAAGCAGGCTCCACACTGTCAGTGCAGAGTCCAGTTTGGGGCTTGATCTTATGAAATGTGAGATCATGACCTGAGCAGAAAGCAAGAGTCAGATGCTTAACCGACTGAGCTACTCGGATGCCCCTAGTCAGCTCTTTTTATAGATCATTCATAGGAGAGGGTATTCCAAGAGTAAATGGAAAGGATCAGTAAAATTTCAGTAATTTTGAGATTTTTTGGGGGATTTTTTAAATCATGAAATAATACATACTTTGCGATGATTAAAATGACATAAGCCAATTAAATTATTAATGTACACCTAATTCTTTGCCTTTGAGTTCCTTTGAATACTATAGTTACTTACCAATAAATTGGAGTGAGATTTTACACAGATGCTATCTGCTTTCTTACCAAATGTTAATGGAAAAATTTTAAACAGTAATTCAAATAATCTGTTTTATAATATCCCTGTTTCAGACTATACTAAAAATTGTTAAGCATAATAACACTCTTCTGGGTAGACATAAGGAAATCCATAGAAATTCCTGTTTTGATTTAAGAATGATCTTTTTCAAATTGGACTTAGAGACATTCTTTCCCAACTACCTCAGGTGTAAGGTCATATATCTCTCCCTTTTTATTTCCTACAAAAACTCACCTAAATCCAGTCTGACAAAATAATCATGAATTGGTTCTCTCTCACCTGTTGGATAGACACATCCGTAGGCAAGCCTCAATTTCAGCACCCATGTTAAGATTGCCTCTCAGAGGGCGCCTGGGTGGCTCAGTCGTTTAAGCCACTGACCTCAGCTCAGGTCATGACGTTGTACTCTGTGAGTTCGAGCCCCCCCATCAGGCTCTAGGCTGACAGCTCAGAGCCTGGATCCTGCTTCGGATTCTGTGTCTTCCTCTCTCTCTGCCCTTTCCTTACTTACACTCTGTCTGTCTGTCTCTCTCTCTCTCAAAAATAAACAAAACAAATTTTAAAAATATTAAATAGAAAAAAAAAGATTGCTTCTCAGAAAACAAATTTCTTAATTTTTAAAAAAATTTTGATTAACCTCCAAGATAGTGGGCTAAGTGACTTAGCTCTGATTGCAGTGATGTGTTCCCTAAATTCTAAAATGCTGTGTAACCAACTTCACAGGACTTTGTGAACTCTCCTCTTCTCTTGTCTGGACAGGTAATCATTTCCCAGCTGACTCACTTTTACATTTTCAACCAGTAGCTGTGCTTTTCATTCCTTAATCCTCTCTCTAAATGAGTTTATTTTTTTCCTTCCTCACTAAACTGTTTACTGTTTTGAATATTATTTCGTGCAGTCTGTTAGTCTTCTTTTCTTCTTACTGTTGTTGATGCTTAAAAGCGCCCTTTTTTGATTTAAAAATCCCCTTTTATGAAGCCTTTACTAATCAAGGAGATATAGGATAACATTATTTCCTCCATTTTCAAACAACAAAATTCACAGCAATCATGAGCTATATGTTCATGATATACTCATTCATTTGCATCTATCCACGTCATTATGGTGGCTATGAGACTTTCATATATATCAATCAGAATGCCCCCTGTGTAATTGTCTATGTGCATTCAGTTATCCTTCAAACCAACATAGATTTATTAAGGTCTCATTTGCATCATGCATTTTTGCGGAAGCAATACGACTATAAAGGTGAGGTAGACAGATGGGGTACACAAACAAAATAGCTAGCAATGGGAAAATCTTCCCAGGAAGATACACAAAAACTTGCAGTTAGAAATTTTGTCCATTCTTATGGATCTATGAAGGGCCTTTGGGGAGTCAAATTACAATTTAAAAATGTTTCCTGCATAGAATATAAACTTTCCATTTCAGTTTGATTTGGTAATACTAAGGTGGTTCAAACATCCTTAGCAATGACAGTTTAGAGCAGACGTTCTCAAACTTTTTGTCTCAAAACCACTTTACACTATTAAAAATTATCAAAGTGACAACAGATGTTATTTATGTAAATTAGAGTTAAATGTAAATTTAAACATCCATTAAAGTAAAAAAACTATTGCTAAATTATTTGGTAATTTATTAAAAATAACAACTACAAACCGCTTAAATGTTAACATAAATAATACACTACACTAAGATAATCATATTTTCCAAAATTAAGAGGAGCAAGGAAAATGGTATTGTTCTGTGAATCTCTTTAGTATGTAACTTAGTAGAAGATACTGAATTCTCATATCTGCTTTTACATTTAGTCTTGCAGTATATTATGTGGGTTGAGGATCTAAGGGAATTCGGCCTCTCACAAATCTGTAATTGGAAAAGAGATCAACATGTTAGTGGACTTTCATCTAACTGAAAAACGCACACGAAATACTCGCAAATAGTAGTTTCTTAAAAGTTGCGATGTGAGGGTGCCTGGGGGGCTCAATTGGTTGAGCGTCTGACTTGATTTTGGCTCAGATCATGATCCCAGGGTTGGGAGATCAGTCTCTGGGCTGGCCGTGGAGTCTACTTAAGATTCTCTCTCCATCTGTCTCTCTCTCACTCTCTCTCTCCCTCTGACCTTCTTCCCTACTTGCTCTCTTTTTCTCTAAAAATAAGAAAAAAATGTAAGTTTCAGTGTGAAATTTGAAACTCTATCAATAAGCTTTCATTCTCTTTATGTTAAATTCCATTATTTATCTTTCATTCTTAATAGATCTTTGAGTGATGCATGATTTTATGACATCATGAATTAATATGTTGGAAATATTGGTTCACTGAGTTATGCAGATCTTCCAATTGTTGACATTTCATTATACAGTATCACATTCACTAATATTATCATGATCCCATAAGAAATTTCAGGAATTATTGGGAATCTGTCCAGCTCATAATGGCAGATATAAATTTTCCAAAATTTGGGGCATCTGGGTGGCTCAGTCGGTTAAGTGTCTGACTTTGGATCAGGTCATGATCTCACGGTTCATGGGTTCGAGCCCCACATCTGGCTCTGTGCTGACAGCTCAGAGCCTGGAGCCTGCTTAGGATTCTGTGTCTCCCTCTCTCTCTGCTCGTCTCCCACTCATGTTCTGTCTCTGTCTCTCAAAAATAAATAAACACTAAAAAAATTAAAATAAATAAATAAATAAATAAATTTTCCAAAATTCAAAATTTCCCTGAAAGCTAAAATTTTATTGACTAACGAACAATATAAGTGGTATCCCTTGATGTTACTCACTTTGTTTATCAAAGATCAAGGGCTTTTTTTTTTAAGTTCAAGGGTATAACCCTGAGGGATACCATGACTTTTAATATAGTTTAGTACTACTTGATTCATGCTAAGAAACTAGGACTGCTAAGGCTTCAGCACTGTGTACAAATTTTAAAACTCACATGAAAAAAGAAAATAACAAAAGTATTATGAAAATGGTTTTGCTTTCAAGAACGTTCTGAAAGTAGCTCAGGGTTTCTAGAGGCTTGGGGGCATGCTGTAAAAACACTGCTCAAAGAACTTAAAACATAGCTGCGGATGTTCAATAATCATTATCTGATACTCAATATCACCTAAGGATTCACTAGGATTCATTGCAAACTACAATAACAATACCTACCATTTCCAAATTGCTTTGCAAATAATTGTACATATATTATCTTGTTTAATCCTTTCAATAAGACAATAAGCTATCATTATATTTTAAAAGAGAAAATTACAGCTTTGTTTAATGACTTTTCCAAGTCACAAGACCTGTAAATGGCAGAATCCAGATTTATATCCAGGTTTTATGAAGTCCAGTGTCTCATTATATCATAGCTGTTTAATATAACTCTATTACAGCCTCCTCTAAGTTAAGGAATAGTGAATAAATCCTCTAAGCTAAGGAATAGTGAATAAATATCATCCGCTTAATAGCCAGTCTCTATTTAAGCACTATTTAAACATTACACATATACGTGTTAATTGCATTCCTATTCCCAATCCTTCATGGTATGAGAAGTCCAACTTTACACCTATTTCATCATAATCCCAAACTGTACAATAGTTATATGATGCCCCTCCACATACCTAGTTAGTTTTCTTGAACTGCTATAAATGATTGATTGCTGATTTGGTCAGCAATATTGGGAAAAATAATCACTGATCATTTCAGTGGGTCACTGACCAGTTATTCCAATCTTCAAAATGAACATATCAGATCAGCCTTGTGGGCTAATCAACTACATACAGATAATTGATAACTGTGCTGACGAAAAAGAACCTGTCTAAATCTTAGGAGGAACAGGAACACAGGGGAATAGCAGTTTAAAAGTACTTCCTGAAACTGATGAGGGGCTCTTGGGTAAGATTTTTCAAGTCAGACCAACAGAAGCCTTGGATCCCAGCCTTGATGCTAACAAATTAGCTTTATGAGTTAAGAAAATATTCAACATCACTATGCCTAGGTTCTTTTGTCCATTTAATGAGAAGAAATTATTATGTGATCTCTTGTTTTGTTTATAATCAACATTGTATGATTTTTATATAGAAATAAAAGCATGTCCCTTTTTGGCAGTCATGATTTTCTTCATTTGTAAATTCTCTTTCCCTGCCAGCCTGTCTTCACACTGTATGCTGAAAATCCCTAAAATCTAATTCATTGCTCTAATTTATACATAAAAGGTTTATAGAAGCTATTTATTTATTTATTTAACCAGTCATTTAGACTCCATCAGTATGTTATTTAATAAAATCTACTCAAACTCTTTTGTGTTTTCTTCCACTAAACAAAAATGAAATTGCTTTTATAGCATTTATGTTATGATAAATGTGGGGCGGGGTTTATTAAGATTGATCTCCTCCCCTAACGACTAATTATAATCCATCCTGAAATATTAATACGAAACCCATACGAGCTATGTTGAGGAAGGGAAGGGAGAGAAGAAAGCTGTTATGTTTGTTTGCAATCACTGAAATTACGAAAGCAAAGGTCTTCCAGAGACAGAAATATAATGACAATTATCTGACCCGTAAAAATGGTTTTTATTTCTGCAGCCTAGGGACAGCAAATTGTTGGTATTGGGAGCCCTTTTTATAAAGGCTTTTCCCCAAATCCTCCTTTGCATAGCTCTAACATTTTTTTATTTACTTTAAAGCATTTTTCCCCTTGTATCTAATCCTGAAATCAGAGACCTCCTAGTATCACTGAGGGTGTGTTTTAAATAAACTGCTCTGGATCCTGTGTTTTGCAGCTTGCAACCCACCTGAACGTGGTCAGGTGACTTGTCCTTTCTAAATCACCATAGAAGAAAATGAATCAGGTGTCTCCTGGCTGCTTTGGGCCATGTGGAAAGTATATGCATGCATGGCCAGGTCACTGCTATGCCTCAAACACTTGCTTAATCCACCTCTGGATAAGGAGAAGTGACAGCACAAGAAAGGAGCTGGTACATAGTAGGTAATTGATGCGCGCTGGTTTTCCTGGAGTGCCCATGTGTTCTAGATCTAAATTGCAAAGTGTTTAAAAATGGGAATGGCATTTTCATATATGGGGTAATATGAAAATAGGGTTATGGGAAACAGTAAATAAAGGTGGCAAGTAATAGTTTTGTAGCTATTATTTCAATTCTATATATAAAGCAAAATCAACTGCTAGGGGAGGCCATTGAATGGCCATCAACAGGGGACTGTTCAAATAAATAAAGGTGTATCATATAATAGAATACTATGTAGCAATTAAAAATAATAATATAAAGCTATAATTTGTTCACATAGGGCAATTTCCAAGATATGTCAAATGACAAAAGCAAGGTATAGAAGAATATATGTAATATGCTTCCGTGTGTGTAAGGATATGTACATATATACATTTAAATATACAAATGACAGAAAGACCCCAAGCTGATAAAAACAGCTGGCTCTGGAGGGAGACAGTATTAACTAAGTATGCTTTGATATAGTTTGCTCTCTTTGTTAACATGAGTACACTAGTTTCAACATAAATAATAATTTTTAATGTAAAGTAGAGATGACTTATAAATTTGTAAGGTAAGTCATTAACATGCCCTCCATCAAAAAACAAATATTGACGAAGGATTGGTTTTGTCATTAGTTTCTTAGCATCCTGTAAAGCCAAAGAAAGATTATTTTAAAATATTTCAACTCATGAAGGCATTAATTCAAAGGAGACAGAGCCATTAACACAGAACAGACTGAGCCAAAATATGTTGTTGGTACGATTGCCAGATAATACACAATAGTTTTATTTGTTAAATCTGGCCATTTCGATTATTGAAAAGAAAAAAGTGTTCTGAATGCTTATAATACTATGTATATTCAATGCCAAACACTAATACTTTCCAGATAGTCAATTTTCTATTATCATTTAGGTAAAACATATTGACTTTTTAATTGAAATTTTAAATAATATTTTTGAAAACACACACAAAATAAGAAATTATTCTCCCGAGGAAAAGGTATCGCCATCCATCCGATAGGTAATGTGGCTCCAATCTATTCTTTCACATTAATATTCCAATACTTCCTTATAATGCCATTATATTACAAGAAAATGAGCCTATCTACTTTGCAATGAACTTACCTTATTCCTGCCAGAATACTCACCCCAACACTTCCTCTTTTTACCTACTTGTCATGAATCTGAAATGTCCTCATGAGGTCTTCCAACTGCTTCAATGGAGAGGTTCTTTTCATTCCCTAATTTCATTTGCATAGAGCTTTTTTTTTTTTTTTACAATGTCTTGTATCATTACGTTGTGTAGATACATCAATGTCCTTAATAGATATATAAGCACCATGAAAGTGAGAAGCCATCACTTCATCCACATCTTTCATCTTTGATCACTACACGTGCTCCATCAACCTGGCATAGTATTTTACACAAAGGGTATATCCAACAGAGTCCACTCACTGTGTGAGTGAATGGCAGTAGATAGTACAGTCCCTCTGAAGATTAAACTCTAACCAATTTGGAATCTCATTAAAAAAAAAACAAAGAACAAAAAACAAACCTGCCCTCATTTGGCATCATAATCCCTCTTTAAAGTTGAAAATTATTCCTAAAATGATCCTCAGCCATATTCTTTTCAGGCTAAAAGAATAAGGTAAATTCCATGTCCTTTGCTTAAGATTTTTATTTTACTTTCTTATCCCTTAATCGTTCTTGTATTGCTCATACGAACCCCCAAGCGCTTTAATTGTCCTTTAGTTTGGAGAGTGCAGAGCTAAGCATTGTATTCTAATGAATCAGACCAGTGCTGAATGATTTCCTTCTTGGTATTAAATTTCTTTGGCGTCTTCTCAGTATAATTTTTACAAAATGGGATATTAATTATTCTTCAGACCAATACATAGTATTTTTCTATATTATACTTAAACAATCTATTTCTCTTTTAAGTGATCTTCCCTAATTGATCCTTGCAGACTAATTTATTCTCTTTTTTAGGCCAGGGCATTTGATTGCTATTCTTAAGCTACAAAGCCTTTTTTTCTATTACTTTGAAGCTAGGGTAGAACACCCTGGTCATGTGATTTATCCTAACTTCCAGTCAATGATGTGTAAGACAATGATTCTCAAATCCCAGACTGGTGCTTCACGGTGAAGTTTCCACTGTTCCATGGTGAAATAGAATAATAAATACATTGTAATGAGGTTGTTTTTTTTTTTTAAGTCACCTTTGATCACTTTTTATGTCTTAAAACATTTATCTCATATATGCAGTAGTAGATGGTAGTAATTATTTTTCTACTGTCACTAAAATGTTGGACACCTTATGCTAGGCCCCTCTTTTGTTTTCTTCTTCTTTTTTATTCTGTAGAATACTAACTTTGAGAACCACTAAAAATAGGCATAGAAGTAGCACTAAAAATAGCCAATATTTAGAAGTTTCTTATATGTAAACAATTGTTCTAAAAACTTTAGATCTATTAACTCACTTAATGCGACAACTCTCCGAGGAACTTGCTACTATTGTTTAAACATTAGAGATTAGGAAATTGAAACAGAGAGAGGTTTAAAAATACATCCAAAGTCACGCAATGAATTATCCTAGGAAAGGGCATCTAGAGGTCGTGCTCCTAACCGCTGCAAGAGAATGAAACCAGGATTATATTTTAAGTCAATTGTTATGCTTGATTCTAAAATTGAGCTACTAAACTTTTAAAATTCTACCACATAGGCATGTAATAATGGTTTTCTGTATTTTTTCATATTTTAAAATCTTTCAAGTGGGATAGTATCCAAAGAGACACTAGATTCCTATCCATATCTTTAATACACATGCTTACCTCATGATGTCGTGTAGAATTCTCTCTTATGGAACTACATGTTTATTTTTAAGATAATTCCTTCAAGAATTTTCTCTTTGTACAAAAACAAAAACCAAACAAAAACACCAGAAATTCAACTAGTCTGAGGAAAACTAGAAATATCTCCTAAGGTTCTAAGATTTGAGCACATAAGCTTTTAAAATAAGAAATTTAAAAGATTACCATGTCATTAGCAAAGATTTTAAAAAGTAGGAGCATATAAATGTTACATCAAAGATGACAAAGCAGATCCATCTCTAATATGAACATTTAAAGTAAATATGCAATTGAAAGACAAAAAGGTTGAGCAAGCTGAATAGGAAGAATCAGTGCTAGGAAATTTAAAAAGGGAATTTATAGCCAGGGGGGTAAATAACCAAGCTCCTATCTTAAGTGTCAAGGATGAGCCTATTGGATATAAACTCTAACATATAGACATCAGTATTTTGATGGTCATGTAGGGACAAGAGACAAGAAAAACCTTGAGTCTGAGTAAGGCATAGAATTCTAGTAGGCCTGATCCAGACACACAATAGGCTCTAGAAAAAAAAATTCAGTAGCTCAGGGACATAGACAGGATGCTTATCTCTGCCTGGGACTTATGATGCAAAAAGTTCCAAAATAAATTAAGATCCCTAACCTCTTCTACACAAGTATATGGAGGCTGGATCGATATTGCTCAAAACACAGATAACCCAACCTGAGAAATTAAGGTAAACTGATCTATAAATGTGAAACCTCTGTGCCCTTAGAAATAACCACCCAGATCTCATCCCAAGGAATATGGAGCGGGGAAGGACAAGTGAGTCACCTTGACCAGAAAACGAGTTCAAGGAAAAAGAATTGCAAACTACACAGTAAAATAGAGTTATAATATGCAATGTTAGTGTTCTTAGATCTTGAAGTAAATTATCTGAAAGATAATAGTATATAAATATTAATTAAAGAGATAAGAGAGACTTAGAAACCCTAATGAAGATCAGCACACTATGGGAAAGGATAGAATTTCTAAGAAAAAAAAAAACACTGAAATTGTTTTAAAGTGCGTGAAGAACAGAATTAAGTAGGTGCAATATACAGTTAATAGCTAAAAGAAATGAGTGCAAGTTTCTTGGCTGGCTCAGTCAGTATAGCATGTGACTCTTGATTTCAGGCTAGTAAGTTCAACCCCCACATTGTGTGTAGAAAGTATTTAAAATCTTTTTAAATAAATAAATAGATGTGAGTACAGAAAATGGGAGAGGAAATATCCAAGAATTAAAGATTGAAAATTCACAGAATTGAAGAAACAGATATAAGAATCCTACAAATCATGAGTTGTATAAATAAGAATAAATCCACATTCAGATATATTGAGTGTTTAGGGGGATGTAAGACTTACTGGCCTATGTCTCATTTTCTATGGAGAACAGATGATTTTTTTTTTCTATTTCTCACTATCCAAAGCAATATTAATACATTGTGTGTCAGTTCCATGCATCTTTATTGAAAAGTTTATACTATGTCAAAATCTAGAATCTAGCGATAAGTTCCCATGGACAAGAAATTCTTCAAGATGCTTCTAAGTTGTAAATATTTTTTTATTAGTTCTCTTAACTCTTGGTTTTCTTTATACCATGCTCATAAGATGCCAGGTTTAGTTTTGAATTCTTTAAAAAAAATTTTTTTATGTTTATTTATTACTGATAGAGAGAGACAGAGCACAAGTGGGGGAGAAGCAGAGAGAGAGGGAGACAAAAGAATTCGAAGCAGGCTCCAGGCTCTGAGCTGTCAGCACAGAGCCTGACGTGGGGCTCGAACTCACAAACCGTGAGATCATGACCTGAGCCAAAGTCGGACACTTAACTGACTAAGCCACCCAGGTGCCCCTAGTTTTGAAGTCTTAACTCAATCATTGGTAGAGACTGAATCAGTTAAAAATAAATCACTGAAAAGTTCAGCCTTTTTTTGAATCACCTTCTTTTCATGCACTTTGTCGAAGTGCCAAAGTTGAGTTGACATTTTTATAGTTGTGTTTCTCTCTGCTGTATTACTGGAGCCACAGGACTGGAACACTGCAAGTAAAGATCTCTCTTGTGCTATACTTATGTGACGAAGATAAAAATATTGCCTAAAATTATTCAATCATAATTTATACACATTTTAATATTAGTTCAGAAAATGTTGAAAGACCACCGAAAATTTATGGTCACTAACGTGGCTCATATTCACTAACTTCTTTTAGGTTATTTCAGCACAGATAGAAGCACATCACTCTTCAGGTTATTTATGAAAATTCTAGTTTGCTAAGGTCAAGATAATCTAACAATAGAATATTTTTTGATGCATAAATTTTCCAAAATTCATGAACTATTAAAACTTGTTCTTTCTGTTCTGCCTTTTCTGATGCTAATTCCTAAAAAGTGGAATGGTTATTCCTCTGTCTCTGTATGTCTACTGCCCACGATAAAATAGCTAGCCTGGGAATTGGAAACTTTTCAGAACTTTTAAGTTTTTTCTACAAATTATAAAGTCTTACAACCTCCATAAAGGTAAGTTGGAAGCTTTTATTTTCTTTATACATGGAAATCCATGTACATGGAAGCTTTTATTTTCTTTAAAATGAATCCATAGGTGGCAGGAAGAGTTAGTCGTACTTTTAAAAATATAAGGGAAATTAACAATAGTCATACCTGTTATGGTTATAAAAGTAATGATTTCTCTGTGCATCTTTCTTTAATAAAATATTACGCTTTATTTAACAAAGCTAAGGCTCACAACCAAAGGCAAAACCTCCAGATATAAAAGATCACACAACAAACACTTAACAGACAAAGTCTTGTTCAAAGTTGTTTACCCAAGAGACATGCGGACTCCAGATTCTTACTTGTAAATTACCTCAGATTAGCTTTGACTTCTATGCCAAGATCACCTATTTTTAAGGAGAACAAATTATACATAGTGTGATATTATTTCAGCCACATGATAGATAACTAAAAATATGTCTAAAGGTAGATATTTCCTGAAAACTTTCACTTCAAATTCAGTTATCATGTACAAAGCTAAAAGAAAAAAAATCCCCAAATAATTGCCCATGCAGCCTCCTGGGCTGTGAATGTTTTGAAGCTAAGAGAATAACATATAAAGCCTTTTGTAATATATAAATATAAATAAATTATATAAATATATAATGTATAACATATAAAACCTGCCACATTTTTATAACTCAAACACACAGAGTGAATCTCTGCTCAGACAATCACCAATCCAGAGTACATAAAACCCAGATGCACTTACCACACTAACCTGACCCCTGACTCCAGATATATTCTTGTAAATTACAAAATAAATAAATAAACTGAAAAGTTCTATCGCTAAAGCCCTGCAGAGTCATGTCAGAAGGTCTCAGAAAAGATTAAAGAAAGTGGTAGGTCATGTGGTATATGTTTAATCTCACTTACAGATTTTATACTTTTTGTGGGAAATCCTCAGAAGCAAAAATTAGAGGGAAAAAAGTTTACAAAATGTCATCATGTGGTATGCCTGGGGTAGCTCGGTGGTTAAGCAACTGATTCTTGATTTCGGCTCCTATCAGGATCTCACAGTTTGTGAGATCGAGCCCAGCATGAGGCTCTATGCTGACAGCACAGAACCTGCTTGGGATTCTCTCCCTCTCCCTCTCTCTGCACCCCCAACTCTCAAAATAAATTTAAAAACTTAAAAAATAAATAAAATAAACTAAAAATGAAGAATGTCATCATGGGCCCATGCATTTCTAGCATAATTATGGTTTCTATTTATATGAAAATCTAAACTTATTTGACCCAAGTTACTATGTTTAGTAGAGATTTCTTAAAAATTTAGAGGGAGAAATCTGTGAGAAAATTCATATACTTTCTATTTCACAGTATGGCATATTTTACTTTAACTGTCTTTTGGCTCATTATTTTGCCTTCTGAAACATAGGATAAATTATGCATTCATTCTACCTTATATGTGATTAGTTTACCAAATACGTGTATGTAAATAGCCAGTTCATCATACTGGCTGTGGATTACCATTTATCTATTTCATAAAAACTAAGCTCCTATACTGTACAAAATCCTAATTGGGCTGTCAGACAGAGGTTTCAGTGACCAGTAATTTTAATAAAAAGGTACCATTTGGGAACAGTGAGCAACTTTATCCCAAGAATAGCACTTGGTCTCCTGCTTCTAAGTCCATCAACATTCCCCTGGAGATCATCATTTTTTTCTTAATCTTCACCTTATCATTTGTTTGGTCTTTCCACTAAATGTGAGCTCAGACTGGTGGACGCATAAACTGCCATGTTTAGTAGTTAATGCAGATCTTAGTTGTGGGCTAGATGTATGGGTTGCTGGTTAGAATCAAGGGAGGACACAGGTAGAATATGAGTAATTTAGATTAAAGGATGGTACGTAGTACTAGTATTTGGTATGTAAATATTTGCTTTGTATAATATACTATTCTCCATGTTCTACATATATCAAGTAATTTAATATCTAATTAGGAGGCAAGTCTTACCCCCATTTGCAGATGAGGAAATTGAAAGGGAAATTAAGTTACTGGAGCAAGAACACACAGCTAATAAGTAGTGGATCTTGGATTTGAACTTAGGCAGGCTGCCTTGAGAGTCCATGTTCTTGACTACGTGAGACGGCCTCTCAAAACCAGATACTCGTGAAGGTTTTCAACACGAAGGTTTTCAGAGAGAGTTCATGGCCCATTTGTTTCAAAAAAATAAACAAAACAAATGAACAAACCAAAAAGCAGAAACAGACCCATAAAGACAAAACAAACTGATGGTTGCTGGAGGGGTGGGGGCTCAGGAGAAGGGGGAAAATGGGTGACGGGGATTGGGAGATATAGGCTTCCAGTTATGGAATGAATAAATCACAGGAATCAAAGGCATAGCACAGGGAATATATTCAATGGTATTGTAATAGTATTGTATGGTGACCAACAGTAGCTACACTTGTAGTTAGCATAGTATAATGTGTACAGTTGTCAAATCACTGTGTTGTACACTGAAACTAATATAACACTGTATATCAACCATACTTCAATAAAAAAATATTACAGCAAATTCAACCTTTGACATCTCCCCCTTAAATCCTCGAATCCTAGGCACCATTTTAACCAGAAGCACGAATCCATAATAAGGAACCAGAAAACTGCTTCTTGTTTCAAATTGAAGCTATGTAACTAGAAGCCAAAGAGAATTTTTTTTTAATTTTTTTTTAACGTTTATTTATTTTTGAGACAGAGAGAGACAGAGCATGAATGGGGGGAGGGTCAGAGAGAGAGGGAGACACAGGATCGGAAGCAGGCTCCAGGCTCCGAGCTGTCAGCGCGGAGCCCGACGCGGGGCTCGAACTCGTGAACCACGAGATCATGACCTGAGCTGAAGTCAGACACTCAACCGACTGAGCCACCCAGGCGCCCCGAGAATTTTTTAAGAAATAATAATTATTGTTTCCAGGAATTAACATAAAACAAAGTTCATATCACCTTTATTTCTGATTTTAAAATCTCTACACTGCTAAGTCAATATGGCACTTTATGTAACATTGTCAACTAAACAGAAGGAAAGTATAACCCCTGCCTTAAACCAGGCTGAGTGCAGTGGTCCAGGCATAAGTGCTAAGCACACCTCTGTGAGAGTAGAGTATGGCTATCTGGGGAGGTCATGTTGTGTCTCATAAGCACAGCTATGACTCAGCTCTAAAATGATGATGCTATCTGGAAATCTAGGCCCAGTGTTGACTTTTTATTTTTAACAGAAAGCTGGAAATCCACATTAATATGTGAAATGTGATAATTTTAAAAGTTTGGTTCAAGTTTTGAAAACATCAAGAATGATAAACATAGGGTACGTATTAAACTAAAAAGGATCGCTGGTCTTTCATGTTTCCACCTCTGCTGTATTTTTTGTGGATTCATTGACTAATAAGTCTTGTTCCTTATTTGGACTTGGAAAAACATTACAAGAAATTACTGTTACAGAAGCATAGAAACATACAGCACATGCCTTCAAATAGACAAAACCCATTTTGTTCATTGTGGCTATAACAATTTGTGGCAAATGTAGGGGTTTCAAACAACACTTATTCATCACCTTACAGTGTTAGAGGTCAAAAGTCCAAAATCTGTTTCAGTGAGCCAAAATCAAGATGTCGGGAGGGTTGCATTCCTCCTAGAAGCTTTATGCCAGAAGCCATTTCTTTGTCCTTTCCAGCTTTTAGAGACCACTTGCATTCACAGGCTTGTGAATCCATCTTCTTCTTCCATCTTCAAATCCATCAATGTAGCATTTTCAGATCTCTCTCTGACTTTAACCTTCTGTGTCCCTCTTCTGTTGTATAAGGATCCTTATGGTTAACATTGGATCCTCTTGGATAATGCAGTCATCTCTTATCTCAAGACACTTACCTTAGTCACACCTGCAGTCTCTTTTGCCAGGTAAGGTAACATATTCACCGGTTCTGATGATTACAACATGGACATCCTTGGAGAGCCATTATTCTACCTACCATATTTATCATGTATTAATTGTCTGAGGGAGAAACACACTAGAGCATAATCATGTTACAGGAAAGATGATAGCTTTAATAGAGGAGAAAGAAAAAGAAAAAGAAAGAAAAATGTGCCTTAACTGAAGAGCACTGAAGATATCCCCTAGTGCCCTCCTATATCTCCTGAAGCTATAGCCTTCCAAAGAAATAAGAAAATAATACATCAAACTCAGGCTTTAAAGTCTTTATTATCTACTATAGACCGAATGTTTGTATGCCTCTCAAAATCCATGTGTTAAAATCCATTCTTCAGTGTGATGGTGTTTGGAGACAGTGCCTTTCGGAGGTGATTAAGTCATGGTAGTGGAGCCTTAATGAATGGAATTCGTGCCTTATAAAAAAAGTCCCCAGAGACCTCCCTTGCCTCTTCTGCCATGCAAGGACACAGAGAAGTAGTCATTGATGAACCAAGAAGCATTCTCTCACCAGACACAGAATCTGCTGGCATCTTGATCTTGAATTTCCCAACCTCCCGAATTGTGAGAAATAAATGTTTGTTGTTTATAGGCCACCTCATCTATGATATTTTGTTATAGCCCCCCAAACTAACTCAGAGACAATCTAATAGAGAGAAAGGATACACTGGCTATCTCTAGAGTTGGAACAATCAATAGAGATTAGCCAGAAATAGCCTTTTATGTTTACTGATCCTACCTAGTCAAGGATGACACTCAACTTGGAGACTGCAGTGGATGCTGTGGGGCATGAACTGGATCTCTCCCCTGGGGACCAAAGCACTCATCTTCCCAGGTGCTGGCAATGTTGCTGGTCTGTGACATAATACTTAGTCTCCCCTTAGAAATGGTTCTTGGCCAAGGGTAACTACTTTAGTTATTTCATCTGGAGAAGGGGGAAGGCCTGTGGAGGGGGAAGAATCCATAACTAATGACTGGATGATGTAGTAGACAAAGTAATGGCTACCTCTCCCTGTTTGAAACATCTCTGAAGGGCCATCTCCAACCCAGAGCTAATATGGGCTTTCTTGTAACTGCGTTACAATTCGACTTCCCCCTCTGACCATTCCTGCTTTCTTAACTCCTTCACAAGACTTGTTCCTCAAGTCATTTGTCCATAAACATGCATGCATTTTCCAGAGTCTGTTTCTCAAGGAATCTGAACTATGACAGAGTTGTTCCCTGATAGAAGAATAAACAAATAAATAATTAAGATATTCAGTTTTCTTATTTGTTCACACACACATTCCTTAAAAGATTTGAAGCAGTTGGGAGACGTTGGAAAACAACCAAATTAAAGGCATTGATTTTGAGGTTTGGAAACTGCTAGAGAGGCCCAGTTCAAAATCCTTCAATCGCTGACCTTACCTTTGTACTGACACACATATGTATTCTCTCTCTCTCTCTCTCTCTCTCTCTCTCTCTCTCTCTTACACACACACACACACACACACACCTGTATAGCAGTGAGAAATCACAGCAGTAAAAAAATCTGAAAGAATAAATTAGGTCAAAGATATTCAAAGACGTTATTTTCTTTCTGACTCGGGCTTCAGTTTGGGTTGCAACTAAAGTCTCATAAGACACTATTCATAGCTTATAAGGCATAATACTGTAAGTTTACAGTATAATATAGGTATGTTGCAATATAAGGATATGGGGAGGAGGATACAAGGGGCTCACAAAAGAGACTAACATTTCCTAGGAGACTTAGGAGAAGAAGAATGGAGTAGGATGAGTAGGAATTTGCCAGATGAGTGGGAGGGTAGGCATTTCAGCCTAAAAATGGTTCAGAAGGGCAGTTTGGGAACAAGAGGGAAAGAGAAGAGAAGATTGGAAATATATTTTGGAGTAAATGCATGAAAGGTTTGATATATCTTGCTAAGAAACTTGCGTTTTATTTTGCAGACAACAAAGTGGCCCATAATAGCTTAAATGAGTTAAGGGTATTCAGTGATTCCTGAGTCTAGGAGAAAAAGCCAAAAGATGAGCAATATGTAGATAAACGCTACAGACGTTACATTGCAAAGACTTCTCATAATAAAGAAAAGAGAGATATTTATTTATTACTTTCCATAATAAAAGAAAGGGAGAAAGAGTCAGTCAACCCCTAGATCATGTAGTTATTACATAAAAATTGTAGAATACCTAGATATGTAGATAGTATCAATCCATCATGCGTACCATGTGTAAAATATAGATCAGATGCATAATATCAATGCCTGACATATATATATATATATATGTAAACTATGAAGATATATATATATATGCCTGATATATATATATATATATATGTAAACTATGAAGATATATATATATATCTTCATAGTTTACAACCTGAGTTCATAATTACAATCTCATTTATTTGTTAGAATTTATGTAAAAGAAGGCACTCTCTCCAGGTATACTTGCAAGTCAGAGAATTCACGTGGAGTCACCTAATAGCTAAACGAAAGAGGTGGATTCTCAGTTCAGCTCCTAGGCCCAAATTCCAGTTTCTTTCTATCAAAGCAACCATACATACACAAAGAAAATACATTAAGGAAAATGTGAATTCAAATTTAATTATATAAACAAATGCCAAACACTCATTGCACCAAAATGTGAGTAAAGGAAGGACCAAAAAGAGACACACGTACTTTAATAAACGGAGCAAATAATTCAGAGTTCTGTACATTGGTCATTAGAACGTCCTCTCTTTGTGGAAATAAGATTGATTCTTCTATCTCTTTACTTCTCCCCATGCCCACTTTCTTACACCAAGTCTCTTTAGTCCAAATTGATGAAATGTTATTCTAGTAAGCCCTGCTTCACAAATAGAACTTGAAACTTCTAAACACACACAAGGAGAAAAAGAGAACTCAAATTAACTTGACCAACCCTTTCATTTTTGTAATAAGAAAAACAAAATCCAGGCTAATGGCTTGACAAATGCGGTCCCCTAATAGATGGCACAACTGAGTCTAAACCCTCAGCCTGCTAACCTTCCACCCATGGAGGTTTCCATAGCCTGCAGCCAAAAATCATAGGACATATTCTGCCAAGACGGAAATTGAAAGAAGGAGGGATTCACAGCAGTGCCCATCTGGGACTGGGGAAGGAGAGGGAAACAGTCTGCTGCCGTGCTTCCCAGACTTTTAGATTTCATGGAGCAATGAAATTTCAAATAAATATATAAGTTCCATCACCGGGTTGCCAACATTTTAATTTTGCCAAGAAGAGACATTTAAAAACAAACAAAGGCAAAACAAGTATAAACTACTTTCACCACCATTTCACACACGAACAGACACTGCCACACCAAAGTTTAAGATACTTTTTTTTTAATGAAATAAAGTCAACTGTAGGAAAACTTCACCTTATTGTGGTTTTTCTCCATTTAGTTGAGGACGAATGCATACCTCATGGGTTAGCCCAAGGGTGATGGCCAATACTGGAGAACTACCAAAATGTGGAAATAAGCCCTTCAACCTGAGAGTCATGGGGTGCCTGGATGGTTCAGTCAGTTAAATGTCCGACTTCAGCTGAGGTCATGATCTTACAGTTTGTGAGTTCGAGCCCCACGTCAGGCTCTGTGCTGACAGCTCAGAGCCCAGAGCCTGTTTTGGATTCTTTCTTTTCCTCTCTCTCTGCCCCTGCCCTGCTCACACTCTGTCTGTCTGTCTCTCTCAAAAATGAATAAACACTTAAGAAAATAAAAAAAAAAAATAACCTGAAGGCCAAAATTGGTCTTAATCTATCACTCAAAGACTGTGTGGTATGGCCCAAGTCATTCCACAGCTCTGGATCTCAGACTTCTTCAGAAAATGAGACCTGAGGAGCTCTGCAAATGCTAGTATTCTAAGAACAATTGGAACTTGAATCTGACCAACTCTACAAATGCCCCTGGGAACCTCAGTCTTTCAGAAAGTCTCTTTCTCGGGTCTCGTCCACTCAAGTATCAGGAGAAATGCCAGCATGTGAGGACTGTTTGTTAGCCTAAAGCTGCTCTACCTGGCATTGGACATTTCACATATATCTGTTAGGAGGTTTTAAATTGCCTTTCATGAGAAAAAAAAAATGTTCCAGGACTATTTAGTTCTAAATTATTAAGCATCCCATTTTTATAGTAACTGTCATTCCTGATGTCACTGTTGCTACTATCTTTGTAGAGAAAAAGAAACAGAAGGAAGGGGAAAGAAGTGTGGGGAGCAGACATAGGTGTAGTGCAAGGAGGGGGAAAGATGAGTCTGACCACATGACCAGATGAACCTTATTTAAAAAAAATTTTTAACACTTATTTATTTTTTGAGAGACAGAGTGTCAGCGGGGGAGAGCCGGAGAGGGAAACACAGAATCCAAAGCAGGCTCCGGGCTCTGAGCTGTCAGCACAGAGCCCAATGTGGCGCTTGAACTTGTGAACTGGGAGATCATGACCTGAGCCAAAGTCAGACACTTAACGGACTGAGTCACCCAGGTGCCCCCACACGAACCTTATTTAAAAGCAAGCCGCACCAGGCACTGGTCTTCATGAAGGGTCACCAACCTCAAACAGAGTCACTGCTGGTACATTCGACCTTTTGTGTGTCCCTAAGTAAGAAAAAGTGAGCAGAAGCAGAGCAGAAGTTATCAACAGAACAATGCTATTCCATCCTTATAGTCCTGGAGTTACTGGGGAGACTGAAAATCTGCACATTCAGTGTAACCTTTAATGAAGTCTTGAAGAGTTGAGTTAGATTCTTTGGATCAGACACAGTTTAAAAGTTGAGCGAAGAAACCACAGGAAACCTAGAAACAACAAGGTAGAAACAGATTTAACTAAGAATTTCCTTCCCTCGGTCTGTTTTAGTCACACCCATAATATAATTATAACCTAGCATTTGCATTTAATTACACAGTGTTGAGAAACACTGGATTTTACAGTGAAGCTAAACCAAAGACAGAGCTTTATTGCCAGTAGTTTTTGTACTTCTGTCGTGAGGAACGAATTCCAGAGCAGGCAAACACAAATCTTGGCTAAATAAGACAGAATGAAGATGTTTACAGTCATGCCGAACATAGACATATTTGCACAAAAAAATGGTACAAATAACCAAATGTTACAAATTTGCTTAGGCAAATAGTAAGCTCTCAATAAAGGTTAGGTGTTATTATCATCATCATATTTGCAAAAAAATGATTCAATATTTTTTTTGGCTTCCATGCTTATAAAATAAAATCTACAGAAGGGTTAGCATAAGGTCTTCAGGCTACTTTTTTACAGAAAAGCCACACCATTCAGTGGAGCCATATACACCTCCTTTGGTGTTATTTCCCTTCCTTTTTTTCTGTCCTAAACTCCAGAGGTGTTAAAAAGAGGGTAAGGTCCCTCCTTGGGGTGGATTTTGTGGTACCAACCACAGGAATTTCGCATGACTTTGGTACATAAGTAATTGCTATCATGAAAATTCCTGATTTTTCAAAAATAAATGATGCATAAAAGGCACATAAAAGTTCAGTTAATAAGTCCCAACGCGTTCAAGAACATATCTTAGCTCAGCCAATGGAACTAGTTTTTTATTCAGTGGAGACCTCTTAAATGCATTGCCTCAGTGCACAGTAAATCTATTCTTTTAGCAGGTTTATTCCTTTATCTGGTAGTCAATTAAGTGGCCTTTCATGAATTGTAGCAATGACATACATTTGTGGAGGGAGGTATATTCTTATAACTTGTCTGATTATCTTTGGGTTTTAGCATGTATTATTTATGAGTATTATTTCTTGCGCAGGTTTATGCCTTCAAGTAATCATGAACACATTTTAAGTATAAATATGAGTCTATAGCAACTGGAAACCACCATGGTTTTAACAAGGTTCATTATTGCACAGATATCTCATTCAATTTTGAAGGAATTGTGTTTTGAGAATAAAATTTATTTTGTCATTTTCCCTCCTCACTTTCCAAATTGTAATACCGATGCTACAAAGAAAAGCAATCATCGGTGTTGCATGCATTCGACTAAGTATTTCTAGCTATAGAAATGCCATCAGCTTGTTTCATACATCTAAGATGAACTGAGTAAAGCTTTATAAATGCAACACCATCAATGATAATTCCTCAACCTGAGAGGAACCTCACAGAATAAATGTTGGAAAATGTATTGATATACTTGTGGGAGACAGAATGTAATCAAATGGTTAATATTCTGGATATTCGAGTTTGGTTGTTGCTTGTTTTTGTTACACTTTCAATCTGGTGACTCACTTTTCCCCTGTTCCAAAAATAAAGAAAAATAAAAGCAAGCTGTTATTGTATCTTCAGAGATCAAATCTTTACTTAACGGTTGCACACAAACAAAGCAATTGAAATATTAGATGGACTCAAAATTGTCATTACTCTCCTCTCCTCTGATCATTAGGCTGCCATTGTAAGCAACCGCCCTTTGTTTAACTAAAAAGTTCTTAAGTCACCATTATTTAGGAAATGATCAAGGTAGCAATGTGGCTGCAAAATATTATAACCCAACACTGCTATCATTTTTATATGTAGACACCAAGCCCAATCTACAGATGAATTAGCTGTTCTTAAATTAAGGAATATTATGACTCAGTAATGCTATGACATTCTTTTTTATGGCTATAGCTTGGGTTATAATGTGACAAGAAAAAAAATGTAATGTTTCCAAAATGACAGTTTTTTAGATTTGTGTGGCCTGAGGTAGTTCAGCTGAACAATAAACCATAATTTGATTGATGGAAAATTGAAGTGGTTCATCTAATCTGCCAGTCTAGCCCAGCGCAGCTTTGGTTTTGCATGTATGATGATGTATCACAGTTTTAGAGATAATGTTGTTTGTATTAGACAGGAGATTTTTTTCCTCCCACATAAAAAAGAAGAACTTTATTACATAGGAATGATCAAAATATGTCATGGATTAGCATGGAATCAAATTTGTTGGGGTATAAATTTGTAAGCCCAACTGTAGAAAACTAAATGATATAAATAAAGCTCGAGAGCACAGATATTTGTCGGGAGTAAATTGGCCATGTACTCGCTGTAGAATTATTGGGTCTGAGGTAGAGTGACATCTGCACTTTAGAAAAGCAGACTAGAATTATTTCACATGTTATTTTCAACAAATCCTGTCTTGATCAAAAGAAATCTTATAAACACCAATTATATTAAGACTCCTAACCCCTAGAGAGAAAAGTGCATTTGAAAAAATAATAAAAGAATAATAAACAAAGCTAAATACCTTAACCATATGCAAATTCAAATAACACATTGGTAATCAAAGAACATGAGGCTATTTATAATCAACTACTGAATATTGATGATTTCTCAGATTTAACCATGGCAAATTGAAATTAAGATCCCTGAGTTAATTTCAGAGTATAATTTTAAACAGAATGGTTTTAGTTCATCTGCTGTTATTAGCAGTCAAAACAACTTTTGAATATTATGTATATAATTCAAAAATAATAACAAAAAGTGTCCAACTATTTTTTGTCTTTAAGTTAATACAGAAAATTAAACATTATAAATATGTTTCAAAGTTACTAAAATTTTACTAAAAACATCCAGCAATGCTAGGCAATGAATTTCATAATATTCCAGTTACATCTGTATCTCTCATATGTTACATCTGTAAGCAGAGAAGTATTATGAAGGTAAAAATTATAGGATTGGAATAATAAATTTCATACATCATTTTCTTCTCTATTCAGAAATTAATAATGATAACCGGAAGGGAAATCTTCAAAAAAATTGGAGGACTTGAAGGACGCCTGGGTGGTTCAGTCGGTTAAGCATCTGACTCTTGATTTCTGCTCAGATTATACTCTGAAGGTTCATTATCTACTTGCCTTGTCTCTCCCAAGATGGTGGAAATAACGTAAGCTTTGGCTTGCACAGACCTGGTGTGGAATACTAGCTCCATTCCTTACCAGTTATCTAACCTCTCTTAGGCTCAGTTTCTTCATATGTAAAATAAATTAAGAGTAAATTTTTTTTAACATTTCAATGTTTTATTTATTTTTGAGACAGAGAGAGACAGAGCATGAATGAGGGAGGGGCAGAGAGAGAGAGAGAGAGAGAGAGAGGGAGAGACAGATAGACAGAATCTGAAGCAGGCTCCAGGCTCTGAGCTGTCAGCACAGAGCCCGACGCAGAGCTCGAACTCACAAACTGTGAGATCATGACCTGAGTCGAAGTTAGACACTTAACCAGCTGGGCCATCCAGGTGCCCCAATAGTAAACTTATGTAAAAGATTCAGAGAGGAGAGACTGATCAACATTAACCTTGAAGAGGACCAAGATCCTAGGAAAGGTTTCAACAAGAAGACATGGTTTAAGCAGTCCTAGAGGACAATCAGGCTGTGTATGTACAGCCAGACAGAAACACCAGAAGAAAGGTGTTTCAGACAGAGGACGTATAGCAAAAACTGACAGAGACAGAGAATAGTACGCAGGAAGTGACTGCCAGTCTTTTGGTATTGCAGTAACAGATGGAAGAGAGATAGATAATTGAAAGAATATAATGTTCCATATCAAGACATAAAACAAGTTTCCTGAAATAAATTCAGACATCAATTTTCCATTATTGTAGTTTCTAAGTAAATTTGCTTGTATTGTTCTGGAAAGCTTTGTTTTGATTTCCCCCCTCCTGGAAATCATAACATAACTGAATCATAGAAAATTAGAGATAGAAGAGACATCACACTGTTGCCAAGACCACCATCAGCAGCTTACAGAAACAAGATCTAGAGGTTTAGGATTTGCCACAATGCTTGACGCTTCCATAACCATTTGCTCTATGAAGGTGTTGGTTTTTGGGTTTGTTTCTCTATCGTTTTGTTTTTGTTTTTGTTTTTGTTTGCTCCTATAATGACCCAGCTAGGTTACCTTTTCTTAGACTTCAAAATAATCTAACAGTCTCCTTTAGAAAATTAAATATTTACAGTGATTAATCAGTTTTTCTTTTATAATGAGCAAATTATCCTAGAATTCATGAGAATTTAGCAAATTTGTTTTGCACAAATTTACACTCTGCATCAATTCTGTGAAATGTATTACAGTTACTTATGATATTTTATACTGATTTATATTTTCTTTGCATTGCTCCAACAATTCATCCTACCAAGGCCGCGTTTACTTTCGTTCTACCACTTAGGTTTGGAGCACCTTCCAAGGATGCCCAACTTTTTTAGGTGTAAAATTTTGAAATAATAT
The DNA here is from genome assembly GCF_018350195.1 of Panthera tigris. NCBI lineage: Eukaryota > Metazoa > Chordata > Mammalia > Carnivora > Felidae > Panthera > Panthera tigris. Next base: position 25,842,943 of record NC_056676.1, read on the forward strand.
TTTCATGGTATAAGAATAATATCACATGCATATAATTGAGACAACATTGCAATGTTTCTACATTTTAAGATCCACGTGTTTTAATTTATATGATGATTATTGATTTTATGGTCTAAGATTTTCATAGATTTCCATAGGTTAAGTCAAGGAGTGGAAAGCCACAGTCTGCTGGCCAAATCCAGACCATTGCCTCTTTTGTAAATAAAGTTTCATGGAGACACAGCCATGTCCTCTTTTGTTTAATATCTTAATCTTCTTTCTCACTACAATGGCAGAGTTGAGTAGTTGTGACAAATACCACAAAGGTGAAAATATCCATAAACTGGCCTTTTACAGTAAAAGTGTGCCAAGCTCTGGTGTAAGAAATTAATACTGATCATTATATCTTAATGGATACAAATATTACCTTTGGATAATTTTTGTAGACATTAATTTCAACCTCAGTAAAGTGTTTCACCACTAAAACACTAAGTAATCAGTAAAAACACTACCTTTTATGGAGTCAGAGTTGCTGTGACTGAAAATTGAAAGCATCTTACATAATGAATTAAAATAGGGCCACCCAGGTGGCTCAGTCAATTAAGCCTCCGAGTTTGGCTGAGGTCATGATCTCCTGGTTTGTCAGTTCAAGCCCTATGTCAGGCTCTGTGCTGACAGCTCAGAGCCTGGAGCCTGCTTTGGATTCTGTGTCTACCTCTCTCTGTGCCCCTCCCCTACTTGTGTTCTCTCTCTCTCTCTCTCTCTCTCTCTCTCTCTCTCTCTCAAAAATAAACAGTAACAATTTTTTTTTAAGAAGTAAATAAATGCTTGGGGTAGGGGTGTCTGAGTGGCTCAGTCAGTTAATCATTGGACTCTTGGTTTCTGCTCAGGTCATGGTCTCGAGGTTTCCTGGCTTTGAGATTCTCTGTCTCCCTTTCTCTCTGTCCTTCCCCCACTCACACTGTCACTGTCTCTCTCAAATTAAATAAATAAACTTTAAAAATAAATTAATGGGGCACCTGGGTGACTCAGTCACTTAAGCATTTGACTCTTGATTTCGGCTCAGGTCATGATTTCAATATTTCGTGACTTCAAGCCTGAGTCAGGCTATGTGCTGACAGGTGGAGCTTCCTTGGGATTCTCTCTCCCTCTCTCTCTGCCCCTCCACCATTCAAGCTGTCTCTATCTCTCTCAAAAATAAATAAATAGGGGTGCCTGGGTGGCTCAGTCGGTTAAGCGTCCGACTTCGGCTCAGGTCATGATCTCGCGGTCCGTGAGTTCAAGCCCCACGTCGGGCTCTGTGCTGACAGCTCAGAGCCTGGAGCCTGCTTCGGATTCTGTGTCTCCCTCTCTCTCTGACCCTCCCCCGTTCATGCTCTGTCTCTGTCTCAAAAATAAATAAACATTAAAAAAAAAATTTAAAAAAAAATAAATAAATAAATAAATAAATAAATCTGAAAATTTAAATAAATAAATAAAAAATGTATGTATGTTTGGGCAAACCAATAGTTAAAACAAAATTTTTTTTATTTTTATAATTTTTTTAATGTTCATTTTTGAGTGAGAGATAGAATACGAGTGGAGGAGGGGAAGAGAAAGAGAGGGAGACACAGAATCTGAAGCAGGCTTCAGGCTCCGAGCTGTCAGCACAGAGCCTGATGTGGGGCTCGAAGCCATGGACCAAGAGATCATGACCTGAGCCTAAGTCAGAGGCTTAATCAACTGAGCCACCCAGGCACCCCAAAACAAAAATTTTTAGTAGCCGAATACCACTTACAAAAAAACAGCTCATAAAGAAACTCAGTGTGTGTATATATATATATATATAGAGAGAGAGAGAGAGAGAGAGAGAGAGAAAGAGGGAAAGGAGAGAGGAAAGAGAGACAGAGACTGAGCTGCTCTAGTGGACACATGTGGTGGCAGTTCTAAGACTTACCTGCCCACCCTCCTCCCATCCCCAGGGACAAGTTTTGACATACGGCAATGGAATGCAGGGCTCTAGGTACCGTGACATGATACTCACCACTACAGGAATTTACTGTCAATTTGTCCTAAGAATTCTTGTCACTACACAACCAGAAATAGTTTATTAATTTGACTGTCATTCTCTACAATGCCTCTACTCTTACTGCCTCCACTTGGCCACTCTCTCCCTACTTGTAGATCTCCAGTCTGCTTTAATATACATAATTTACAAATAAAAGATATGCTCAGCCTCCCTTTTTTTTTAACATTTCTAACTACTTCTGTTCGAATTCAGCCAAGAGTCAGCCAAAGCCTTCACCTCTGTGCTATGTCTCTCAGCCATTCCAAAAGTAAACAGCATAAAAATCTGTCACTTACAACTAGGAACATCCATAGCACCAATAATTTATTGACCAAGAGTTAAACACTAACATTTCAAATTAAGTTTAAAATTATTCTAAGATTGTTACCTGTGCCAAATCTATTCTTGTAGTTAACAAATCTGTATCATTTCATTCTACTAACCATATTTTTAAAATAAAACCCTATTGTAATTTTCCAGAACACTTTCCAGGCTGGCAGGATGGCCTTTAAAAAAATGGTTTCCCTTGATTTCCTCCAGTGACTGTACCCTGAGGACACATAACTGGGCGTTGCGGATAGATGAAGTTCCTGGTGCAGGAGAGGTGGGAGGTGTAAGGCATATCTTCTTGGAACATTAAATTTATTTAAAAAGTATTTTAGAAAAACAACATTAAACAAAGTAGCACCCTTTTATGTGTATAACAACACGGGGAGCAGAATTAGAAATTCATATTACTTTTTAAAAATACACAAGATAATGACAGGCTTCATGGATTACGCCTTTACACCTCTCACTTTCTCACCAACCCCTCCCCCTCCCCCTAGGAAGAATTTCCGCTTTGCCTCAGGATGCACTTCAATGTAAAAGTTTGCAAAGAACATCTGTATTAAAGACATTTTAGGTCTGGTGATCCTGGTCAAGTTACCTCGCCTTTTTACTCTTCAGCTGCCTCATTTCATAAATGAGAATATGGTATGACTCACAAAATAAGTAAATCACTAAACCATTATTCAAAAGCATGTAGAAAGAAAGCACAACTTACCATCTTGACAGCCCCCTCGTGTTCTACAAAGAAATAGAAATTAGAAGGAAGATACAGAGAAAGCCCTTTGGAACCCAATAAGCTGAGAATATCAAAAGAAACTGAATGCAAGGGGAAAAAAGATCATAAATAACATATTGCCAATTTCTCTATCAGGCTTACATGATGTACTCCTATCTTTCCATGAGAAGCCACTGCTAACTATATATACATGTGAAGATCTAAGTTCTAAAAAAACATGTACTTGTTCATTGACATCACATAAAAATAACTTATTCATACTTTTGTATACTTTAAAATGCATGTAGAGTCTCCCTATCAGTACAAGGAATTCAGCGAACTTTGTTAGTTTGATCTCGGTACAGATATTTAGATAAAGAATCACACCAGTGGTTTTAATCTTTTAAGTAGAGACTGCCTTAACATCTGGAAGTTTTACACGGCAGGTATTGGAAGTTGCTGAGTTAAAGAAGGCCTCTAACTATTCGGCACAAAGTAAGACTGACACAATAACATTTGGATAAGCCATTTTTTTGTTAATTTTAGAAAACGTATGCTCCCAAGCAATTTAGGGTTTCTGTGTTTGTTGATATTACCTTTTAATGTGACAACCATGACACCATTTTCCAAAACAGATGGATTAATGTCATTTTTTTTTTAAATTACTTCACCTAGACAGGTGTTTCCTGTGTATGTTTGACATGAAATTAAACATAGCTCCAGATGTTCTGTTTGTAGCAAAGCCAGTTAATTTTATTAGAGCATTTAATCACAGATCAACAGTGTAATAGAAGGGCAGCGAATGTGAAGCAGAGACTTAACAGAACTTCCTAATGAATTGTGAATTAGTTTATATAGGGAAATCTAGAGAAATACAATGCTGCTTATGTGAATCCTGTAAATGTACTGGTTTGGGCTTATTTTTCATGTGCTCTAACACTGTTACACGCAGAAGTTTCACTAGAATTGTAAAGTTTGTGGGGGTGCGCGCATGCGCGCGTGCGTGTGTAGATGCGATCATTCTGCAGCTACTTGGTGTGAGTACAATCGGTTGCAGTCCAACGTTTGTGGTGTTTTGTAAACACTGCTCCTTAGACCAGAGTGGACTCAGTGTTCTCCCGTGTGGCTGGAAGTGCAGCGGGGAGTTGCTGATATTCACAAGGCCTGCCCTGCCTTCCACTCCTGTCCTCAAGAGACAGAGGCGCGGAGCTCAGCTCTGCCAGGCTTAAACATCATTATGTGCCTAGTTATTTTTCCTCTAAGATTAGCTATAGATTTCCCATTAATTACAGCATCAGGTTGATTCATCATTAATAAAATAAATCTCAGTGAACTGTCACTGATTTCTTGACTAAAATGAAAACAAATGAAGAAAAACCGGTTCCTGTCCTTGTTACACTCTTATCAAATTTGTCTCTGCAGCAGCGTGGTCATTCCAGAACCAGGACAAAATATTCATAATTTTCTACTTTGAAATATTAGTGTGCCCATATGCACTAATAAAAACTTAAAGCCTTGCTATGATTGATGTTTTTTGTTGGCCCGTCACCTCATTGTATAGAAGTTTGTTTTAATGAGTTTCTCTAATGAATATTTTATATTGCTACTTGGATGAATGGCATATGGTAAATGCAAGGTAAATTACAGCTCTTTAAATAAATATTTTTCATAAATTATTTATTTTGTGATGCCTGTATTGGTAAGATGTCATGTCAGATAAAGATTGGAAAGTATTTACTGTAATACTTATTTGTAACTTGAAGAAGTAAAATTTTTTAATTATTAACAAGCCTCCAATATACCCATGAATCTTATGGCAAAATTAGCATAAACTCTATCACATTACGAATATGTGTGGACAGATTCCATTCTAAAGTGCAAAAACAAGAGAGTATCTTATGTTTGTAAGAATTTTTATATAGTACTATACAAAAAAGAAAAACTATTTCTATAAGGATTGAAAAGAGTGAACCTGGTAGGAACCAAATGTAAAGTGAGATTTAATGTTGAGAATAACGTAATCTCTAAATTATATATTTTAAAAAGTATAATATAGTTATTTTAATTCATAACAACTCATTTTTCATAGTGTTTCTTATTTTCTTTGGGGATAATACATAGGTGTGAATGGATTTTTTAATCTAATAAATATTAATAGCTAGTACTTATTGACGGCCTTTATAAACATTATCTCATTAAATTTTCATGATACCCATGAAAACGTGGTAGTATTATCCCTATTTCTACAAATAAGAAAATAGAGAATCACATGACTAGTGAAGATTTGAACCCAGAATAGATTGTCTACAATGCCTGTGACTTTCCAGTTATATTGACAAGGCCCCAGAATAAGTCATTTCCTAACAAAAAGATTTTAGATATGGGAAAAGCAAATATCCTCTATTACTACACGATTTTATTATTAATAATAGTAACAGCTAACACTTAGAGCGATTACATTGTTCCTGGTACTAAGTGCTTTGCTTTCATCAGCTTACTGAATCCTTATAACAATACTAACAGATGTGTGTTATCACGACCCCCCCCCCCATTTTATCATGGACGATAAAAATGAAGCACAGATTGTTTAGGAAATTGCCCAAGTTGCTCAGCTCGTAGGTACCCAAACCAGACAAATTGCGACACTGGGCCAAAGTCTGTGCCCTAAATAATGAAGACTACCACATTACATTGGAACATGTTCATGTGCTTCTCTCTCCCTTGAAAGTAAGCACCCTAAAGTTACTAGTGTTCTTATTCATTTGTGCAACCACAAAAGCTGCAGCATTGTTTAAAAACCAGTAGATGCTTAGTAAATATTTGCTGAACTGAACTGACTCACCAATGCCTACTGTTCACACATATATTCAAGATGGACTCTTTTTCAATGTTTTAATTCTAAAAAGAAGAATAAGCAAGTGTTAACCACTGTGTGCTGAAATTCAGCCACATAGGTCCTATGCTTGCTCACCCAAATTAAATCATAATAATCATAATATAGTTTTGTATAAATATGCAACAACTGGGCAAAAAAAAAGAAAGGAAAATTCATAACTTGCATTTTGGATACCCTCATATTTCTAGTTTACTTACAGTTCTGCCCACCCTATTTTTTTACGTAGAAAAATGGCAGTTTCACGTGGTTCAGCCTAATATGCAACTGAGTGTCAGCGTTTACACTATACTTGGATTACCAGCTTATAATACAAAGCACCATGTTATGCTAAATTATACAATTTGATCTTTCTTTAGTAATTCAAAAAGCATATGAAGATTTTATGGGAGCTTCATATACCTCTTTACCAAAATGTCTGTTATTGAAACTATTGTAAGCAAGCAATCCAACATTTCTAGTTATTCTAATGCTGTCTTGATTTTAGAAAGTGGAAATTTACTTTATTGTACATGTCTTTTAGTATTGATACATAGATACACATCTTGCATGGTTAAAATTGTACCCTCTGCGAGTTAATTCAGAGGCCCAAATGTAAGCACTGGCAATCAAGAACATCATGTAGTCTGGCAACATATTTTGGAACATATTGATTCCAAAATATCTAGGTAAACAAAAAGAATTCATCCATATGTTCTTGTGTTTTCTTTCCTCTCTGACAGATGGCATGCTTGAGAATAAATAAAAACAAATGCCTTAAATCAGAAGAGTCCTTATATTTATATCTCAGTTCTGGCTAACGATATGAATATAAAAAATTATTTAATTTATGTATATTTAAAGTAAAATACAAGAAAACCCATAGCAAATTGTAATTGATTATGAAAAGGAGGAGAAAGCCGCAAAGTTGAGGTTACATTTTAGGATCCACTTTCCCCTTCTTTTTCAATGGAAAGCATGTTAATTGTTTTGTGATGAACTCAAGCTACCGTTCTGATGAACATGTCATGTTTGAAAAGCCACATTGAGATACTTCTTAGGAGACAATTTTGCAAAATATTTCAGCCTTCGTTGCAATACACTAACAGCAGTCTTTGGTTTTTCTTATCGTATTTGTGCATAATGTCATCTTTTTTATTGCTGTTCCGGTGATCAGATACCAGAACAGATACATGAATACAATGATTAGCAAGGCAATTGATATTTACATATTATGTGACCCTTGCTCAAGAAGCAGGACATTTTCAAATGACTCCAGGGTGTTCTAAACTGGTTATTTCTGATAACTGGTTCAAAACTGTTGGCACCACTATACTTAAATAGGTAAGAATGACCACCAAAAATAGCTGCTGGAAAAACCAATGCAGTGCTGCATGCCTATGAGTGCAGAAAGGTTTCCAAAGAAGGTAGAGATTAGGAGTAACCAGTGGAGATATCTCCCCCTCTCATCCTGTCCTTCCTCCCCAGCGCCGCAATCTGACTTTTTGTTTGTTTGTTTTGCCATATTTGAGACCTGAAGGGCAAATGCTGGCAGATGAGACAGACAACACTGGCAGAGAGGCGAGGACAGTGGCTGTGTTCCATGGGGATCAGTCAGCGCTACCCTCCGAGCTCTGTCCGTGTGGGCTCTGCTATCCTCAGATTCCAAGTCCCCGCAGGGCTGGCTACAGCATGACTGCTTTGATGTAGGGGTTTGAGCGCATGCAGGACATAATCACAGAAATGGATACTCTCTCTCTAGAAGAACTATAGGAATGGATATATTAATGCTATATGAACAAAGCCCCAAATTTTAGAAGTCAAAAGTGTGATTTATCCCATGTAATCATAGATTAGGGATCTCAAAGTAAGTGCTTAAGTAAAAGTACTTAATACCAAGTAAAATCAACTCTCTGAGAGTCATCCACTTTTATAAAGGAAGGATTATTTATCCAAGTTTTGAAGTAATATCATAGAATTAAGTGTGTGTGTGTGTGTGTGTGTGTGTGTGTGTGTGCGCGCGTGCATTTTTTTAATTTCTCAGAAAATTTACATCCTATTTTGGCCAAATTCACTACCAAGCAAAAGATGCTCTCTTTTATGAATAGAAAATCCTGACTTAAGACATTTTATCTCTTTCAAAAGCAACCATAGACAAACAAGTGGTAAGCCTTAAGGAAGGGAAGAGGTGGGAAGGGATGTAAATCAGAGGACTTTGACAATCACTGTCTTCAGACCTTGTAAATTACAGTGCTAACTCTACTGTTGGGAGGAGGAGGCAGTATCAAAATCACCTGGGAGCTCTTTTCAAATTATAGGCATGGCATCATTGTCCCCGCCTTCCTACACCATTCCTGTGGGAAACTATTATTAATAAAAGGTATGTTACATCAGTCAGGTGTTTGGTGTGTGTGCGTGGGGGTGTGGGCGGGAGAGGGTGGTTTGGGAATTGAGAATCTCCAGAGATGATACTGAAATTCCAAACACTGTGATTTGCAGGTTAAGACCATTTTAAAATGAGACTCTAAAGCAGAGTTCCTCAACTGTGGCACTCCTGACACTTTAGACGAATAATTCTTTGTTGTGGGGGCTGTCCTATGTGGTGTAGGATAATTCACAGCATCCCAGTCTTCTACCCACTAGATGCCAGTAGCTACCCACCCTTCTTTCCACCCAGTCAATACAATAAAAAAAAAAAATCCCCTGCTCTTGCATTGCCAAAGTACCCTCCTTAGTGTGCATCATGCCCATTAAGTTCTACTAAGCTAAAAATGTATGAGATATAAAAAGGGGAAGGAATGTGGATTTGAACCAAGCAAGAGAAATCTTAATAAAATATATACTACCACAATTAGAGAGCTAGATAATTATTGGGATATCAGATTCAGGAACAAAGAGTTCTCTCCACCAGTAGCGATGGATTTTGTTGGTATTGGAAAAAAGCAAGGAAGCATGGTTGCCTCAGTTCTACGCTAACTTAGAGAGGAAAGTGCTAATTCTAGGACACAAAGGTTGTCTCTCATGTAAAAGAGGAGTGCCCACTTTCCCCTGAAGAATGTGCTCTTTGTCCAGTAAAAAAGAAAAAAAAAATTTAAATCTTTTTTCCCAACAAGATAGTCATTGTGAAGATGTATATAATGTTTTGTGTGGGAACAGACCCCACACAATACCATATTGAAAACAATCTTGCCCTAGCAAGACACTGACTGGGTCATGGAAAGTTTTTGATGTACCTCGTTTTGTAAAGACTGTCCACCAAAAAATGCTCTTCAAGAGCCAAAATCCTTGGCATAATTTCCTTATATTTACTATTACAAACTGGATTGAGTTATGAACAATTTATAAAAGAAAAATTACATATAAAACTGAAAAGATGCACAGCTTCAGTAGAAATTAATACAGCAAAACATAAACAGCATTAAAATCTGATTTTCACCACCTGTAAAATTGGAAAGTGGCATATTTCACTGACACTAAGTCATCAATTGTAAAACATAATCATGATTTTATGTATCATGGAGAAAGTGAAAGTGCTACTGATTTCATTATTACATGTCGATTATAAAACATATTCAAATTTCAGAGCTACTAAAAATGGGGAAAAAGTATATCTAAGAAAATGAAATCTATGCACATAAAATGTATATGGTTAAATATTTCCAAGGGTATAGAGAATAGACATTCTCCTACAATACTTGTGGTATCATAACTTGGTACCGATTTTGGAAAGAAATCTGACAGGAGAATCAAAATAATAAATCCATATACTCCATGACAGCAATCCAATTTTCAGAGATTTCTCCTACAAAAATGCAATCATTAGAGTTTAAAGGTATATCTACAAACATACTTAATGAAATGCTATGAAAATGGCTTTAAGAACTTAGAAACAAATGCCTACCAAAAGATGTGGGAATACATACATTTCAGCGTAACATTGTAATTCTAAGCAGTCATTAAAAAAGTAAGTTAGCTTCCTATATACTACTTTGGGAACTGTTCATAATATTAAATATAAGCAAGGTACAGAACAAGGGTATCGCGTCAACCCTTTTTTCCTATGAAGACTATTTCAGATGTTGTTAGAAGCCCTTTTTTTATTCTATATACTTCTACATTTAAAAAAATCTGTTAACAATTTTATAACAATAAATATAGAATCAAATGCAAGAAGGAGGACAGAAGAGTGAGTATAGTATGGTACATCCAACTTCATAGGATCATATCTACACACATATACGCTGCAAAGTTGTGGACACCTCTTGAGGGGACCTAGGAATCTGTAACAGTGCTCCCATTGTGTTGGAAAAAGAGGGAGACTACAAAACAGAAGAGAGCATGTGATTCTTTGTATATATTTTTATACAGAATGTAAATAAGTAAAAATTTTAAATAGTGTACAGTTTTTCATTTTTTTAAAATACATTTCTTTATCTCCCTTTGTTTATGTAAGTCTAGTTACATAACTTCAGATATCTTACTACCTACTCTCCCTTCTGGTTGGATTTACACTGTCAGGTAAGAGCAAGGAGTTGTAAGCAACCCAAGCAAAAGCAGAGCTGCCATGTCTGGACTCCAGCACCTGAGTTCAAATCCAACAAACATGGCTCAGCCTGTGTGACCTTGGGCAAGTCACTTCCTGGGTGCCATTTCATATATATTGATTCATTGAATTCTTATTCCAATGGGTAAGCTTGTTATTATTGCCAAAGATCAGGAAATAGAGGCACTACCAGAAATCAAAGCATCCTGCTGCACACTATTAAAAAGTTGGAGATGTGAGACAAGGAAAGCAAGTCCCCTTCTCACCTAGAATGGTTCCTGGTCCGTGGAAAGTGTGGCTCCCATCATCCTCTGAGGAGGAAATTCTGAGCCTTGGTGTATGGTTGGGATTCAATAAGTGTGTTGAATGAGTGATTACCAAAGACCCAGGTTCACTCTGAAGCCCACGGAAAATACAAGATTGACAGAGTGACTAATATCTGAACAACTAGATTTATTTAGGTCTTAGGTTTAGAGTTTGGAACTGAGACCAGATAACTTCCCTTTTATATACAGGCAGCTCTTAAGGTGTCTTAGAACAGCCCTGGGGCTGTGGGGCGGGGAGAGGTGGGAGAGTCCGTTTATCTTCCAAGAAAGTGTTTTAATTCAAGCTCCTGATTGTGTAAGCATTTCAGTTGTATTATTAGCAAGGAAAGACCACTTGCAACTTGCGTTTATTCAGCAGCTTCATTCATCTCCCGATACTCCTTCAAGATACGATTTGTTATTGCCACGGAACTATCCATAAAACTGAGGTTCAGAGAAGTTAAGTAACGTGCCAAAGATCACATAGCTAGTAAGACAGGACCAAGATTCAAACCTTCGTCCACCTGACTCCAAAGCCAGCACTTCTGTACAAAACACTGTGACCTAAGAGTACTAATCCAACGTCAACATGCCTACCCTGGTTCCCCAATTACAGCTAGATCAAGTTGTATCTAGATCACCTAAGACCCACATTAATACAGATTTCAAGCCTCATTTCAAAACTGCTGAATCAATCTTCCTGGGAGAGAGGCCCATAATCACTGTTTACAGCAAGCTGCTCAGGCATAAACTATTAAAATGGCTAAAACTTCCAGACAAATGGTATCCTTTCCTTGTGGTTTATACACATTAATGATATACACACACAACATTTTTATACACACATAAAACTATGACTATTTTATGTTCTATTTACCTACACATATACAGTAATTAGAATTACAGGTATAGAACAAATATACCTGGCTGTATTTTTTAAACTAGAAATATAGAATTTGTACATTCTATATTTTTCAGTGAATAAAAAAATATTCGACAATATAATATGTCAGGGAAAGTGGAATTGATATTTTCATGTGGAAATGTGTGTATTTTATTTTGCACTGCTGTTGGATGGGCTGACAATGGGCCAGGAAAATACAGAGGTGATTTAACACGTAGCCAGAGCTTGGTCATTTGATTATCTTTATTTCTACCATTCAGCTAGAATATAATTAATAGATCACGTAAACAGTACTTTTAAAAATAACCTGTGGTACCCTGAGATGCCCATGATGCTTTCACAAATACCAAATTCCCCTTGAGAACGCTGTTTGCTCTGCCTTGCAGAGCACTGCGTACTCTCTCTGAAAAGCTTCACATCCTAGATGGCAACGGCCCCTCAAATCTATAGCTGAGCTTTGTGTGTATAAAATGGAAAGTATCACTGAAAATTAGATAATTGCATTGAGTGGCCATAAATTGTACATTAAAAAAAAAAAAAACTATTTTTTAAAAGTATTTTGAGGCCAACAGCTCCCTTTAATGCCCCTGGGCAGTATTTTCAGAACTCATTTGTTTGAGGGGTTTTTAATCTGAGGACATTGAAAAGTTACACCCGCTGTGCTGTCGTCAATCACGCCAGGAGGAAAAATAGTGGCATGATTTGTTATCTGTTATTCCCCTTGCTGTGGTGACTGACTCCCAGTGCCAGCTCTGTCCTTAAGGCCATCACTTATAGGGACCACTGTCTGTCAAAACCACAGCCAACTTTAAGGGCTGCCTTTGTTGGAGCAGACAAATGAGTATGACCTTTAACAATAAAATAGGCACCTACTGAGAAAGATGAAACAGCAGCTGAAATTAAGAACACCATATAGCCATTTCAAACACTTGAGAAAAGTTAGGAGTTGAACTAAAACTTAATTATAAGAGTAAATGTGGGTAGACGTTGTCAATAATGAAACAGACATGGTCAGAAGTATCGATTTGCCGCCTGAACTAAAACTTCATCCTGGAATCATCCTACCTTTCATTAATAATGAATAGTATTGATGGGGTTTATTTAAAAGTCGGGGGAGGGATTAAATTATGATAGCTAAAGGTTGATTAGGTGGCCGTATTTTTCTGGGTGCAGAGCTAGACAATTTGTTTATGAATATTCTAGAAGGGCAAAGGCGAAAAAAATAAGAACACACTAAACCTTTGATTTACAGTAATAGCTACTTCAAACGATCTGCAGCAAAGTGCCTCCGCCTGGATGGGTATTGGCTGTGAACTGGCCATTGATATTTTGTAGTGTTTCAAAGCTTAGTGTAAGCATTCCAGGCACTGCATTGTAAAGACCGCAGCACAGTTTGTGGTTTTGAAAGGCTCTTGTAACCCAACCTGGCAAGTGGTCAGTGGAGACTACATTTTACAGAGAACACAAATCAATCTTATTGAGCACTTTTCAAGTAATATAATATTCTGCCTGTGACAATAATGAAATTAGTCTATGGATTTTGTTTAAATATTGAAATGCCATTTGAATATTTAATGAAACACAGTACTTTATAAATATGCATATTTGTGTGGTTTTTATAAAAATTATGTTATTGATTTTTACAGAGACATCATTAGGAATAATATTAAAATCCCCTTTTTTTCAAAATCAGTTATATTTGTTAATTCAGCAATACCTGTTTGAGATACTTAAAAAGCTAATGGATTTCCTACCTATAATTCTATCACCTCTTATTTGATGGATATTTGGGTTACTCACTGGTATTTCTAGTTCTCGTCCTTTGGTTTAGTGGTCTTTTAACTTCCCTGCCCCCCCCCCATAATCTTTGGCCAATGAAACATAAGTGGAGGTAATGTGCCATTTCCAGATGAATGAATTTATTTACTCTAGTGAGATTTCAGGCTGTCTCTTCCCTTGCCATGAAAAAAAAAAAAAAAAAAAATGAAGGCAAAAGCCTCTACTGAGATGTTGGGGAATTTGGATCACTACGAATGGAAGACAGATGCCTATAGGGTCTCCATGACTCCTGTGAAAGAGAAATATTTAATATTTGTTCAAATTCATTGAGACCTTGGAGTTATTTGTTACCACAGCATTGCCTAACTTATCCTGACTAGTATATTCTAAGCGCTTTTTTTTTTTCCCAAACTATCAAAACACAATACTGTCATGACTTCTTTGGTATGATCTATTTATGTGTATGTGTATATGCATCTATGATTTTTTTAGCATGGGATATTTTGGATGCGATGTGTGACTTTTCTATTTTCTCTGACAGCTAGGTCCCTAGCACCACTTATCTGTGTACTTTATGACTTTCACTTGAGTTGGTCTGCCTCATAACTCTTCTAGCCCAAAATAAAATCAGAATCTCTTTCAAAAAGAAAGGATCTAAGGTCTGGGTTCTAATCCTAGAATTGGCTGCACCCGTAATAAGTCCAGGGTTCACAATATCACCTCTAGCACAGAAGTGTACATCCTCAAAAGTACACAGAATTTTTTATAATCAAAAGCCTGCACCAATGTAAAGGCCCAGGTTTTTAATAGGTTTGGAGTTTCAATTGTAACCTCACTCTGAAGTGGTTCTCCTTTCAGCGTAGGGTTAAAAAGCTTTGACAAAGCACCGCAGGGAACATTGGATTGCCCTCACCTGCATTGTACCTAGCTTGGGATGGATAAATACAGTCTCATTCTCTAATGTTCCCGACTGCCTCTAGGAACACTAAATTTTAAGAGAGAAAAACATGAATCCTGTATTTCAAGAGAGGTAGAACTAAGCCATTGTTAACTCCCCTTAAAAAGGATATTCAGTGGCCAGTTCAGTTTGCCCCTGAGACACCTAAAGCTGCATTAAGTACTTGTGAAGGTGAAAATCCACTGGGAACCCAATTCCAGTGTTTAAACCTCAGCGTGAATAGTAGAGTTCCTAGCAGGGTGCACTTTTACATGTCGTTATAAGCAGATTCAAAACTTACTGTATGCACTCGTGGTACACTATTTCTATTAACCTGTAGCTAACCATAGTCTTCCACAAGATGAGCGATCAAAATATCAAGCATTACATAACCTCAGTCAAATTAAAGGAAAAAAGCCGAAGAGCATCTGAAAATCAAGGGTCTGTGCACTATAGGTCACATAGACAATGTTTGAATGATAAAATATAATAGATTTAAGCATTTAAAATCTGTATGTTCTGTCTTCCTACCAAATATGGCATGATATAAATTCTCCAAATTTATTTTTAAATATATTGATATTTGCTATTGGTTAGATCATTTATTGCTATTAAATATCTTCCTCAGATAGGTATTTTATAAATGTTACAAATAACTACTTGGTACCAGAAAATAGTTCAGAATTTACTCTGAATGTGATAATTAGTGAACACAATATTTTATTTTATTTTATTCATTTTATTTTATTTTATTTTTAATGTTTATTTATTTTTGAGAGAGAGAGAGAAAGAGAGAGTGCAAGTGGTAAGAGGGGCAGAGAGAGAAGGGCAGACAGAATCAAAAGAGGCTCCAGCCTCTGAGCTGTCAGAACACAGCCCAACGCCGGGCTCAAACTCATGAACTGAGAGATCATGACTTGAGCCAAAATCAAACGCTTAACCTACTAAGCCACCCAAGTGCCCCTATTTTATTTTATTTTATTTTATTTTATTTTATTTTATTTTTGAACATATAATTTGAAGTTAATATTATAGATACACGTGTATTTATTTATTTATTTATTTAAGAACACATGTCTGAAGGTAACTAGTTTTCAAAGATTTGAATTACTTTGCATGAAAAGTAAAAAGAGTCAAGCTTCCTCCTCAGTGTTATGCTTATTCTCTATTCTTTAAGCTTGTATTTATACAGCCTAACAATGATTTTACTAGAAATTACTGAGAAGTCTGCATTTCATTCAATATTGCTTAGCAAATGTGATGTTATTCCGCTTTAAAGTCAGTTTTAAACATAGCATCTTGATTGCTATTTGACAGTAATAGGTCAAGCATGAGATATTTTAGATCCTATTAAAATTTTTCAGGTCAAGCAAAGGTGACAGAAAAATAACCATTACAGGATCTTTATTGTATATGATAGGACCACAAATAAACTTTGCATCCCTATTCCCAGTGTGTCCAGACTTGACTGAAAGCAAAAGGGTGTGCTTTCCTATTGATTTTCACATGTAAGCTAAGAGGCAAAATAACCCCAGCTCATTAAAGGTGCCAGTGTGGTGGATGATTTGGCGCCTTTTATCTTCTGAAAATAAAATCAGCTAAATCTGAGACATATGGTGTGGCTGTTAATGGAGAAACAGCACAACTAGAAGTACACATTCTGTGGACCCCGGTTTCTTACCTATTTATGGCCCTGCCCATTTATTCTTACACTTCAATGTGTCCAATCTGCAGAAGGGAGATTTACTCTTGATCAGCGGCTTTGATACATTGCTTTCTCCCCACCCCTCCCCCACACCCGCCAACAGCTGTACCACTTCCAAAGTTTGGCAAGGATTCCTAAATGTTATTTGTGAAAAAGTACATCTTTTTGGAAAAAGGAATCTATGAGAACTTTATGAATGGGAATATTTCAAAGCCTGCCCGTGAAGGATGAATGCTACATCTAGCCCTTGAGGAGACTAGGATGTAGTTTTAATTTTTTTTTAATTTACTATCAAAAAACAACCAAACAAACCCCCTTCATTCATATAAAAATGAATGACTAGGACCATTTTCCCTCAAATGTCATATTCAAGGAATGTCTCCCCATTCCTAAAGGGTTCCTGCATTTTTCTTTCCTTTTTTGTGGTCATTTATCTCTGTCTCCATTCCGTACAAACTTATTTTACAAATTATACTTTTTGTGTCACACATTTCAGAGAAAGAAGATGACCCATGAGTAGATGGGGAAACATTCCTTGAAATGATATTTAAGCTAAAGAATATGAGATCATTGAGTAAACTAAATGCTCCCAGCACAAATTAGTTCGAATTTTTAAAGATATTTCAAAGTCAAAAATTCTCATTTATGTTCCTAAGTCATAGATTGCTCTCATTAAAAAACAAATATATTTTTCATGTTTAACCTCAAGATAACTGGGGAAAAAAGGATTTCAATAATGATTATTTTACTTTATTTTTCCAATTTATGGGAGCCTCTTTAAGAAGTTATTTACATTAGTAACCTTAAATTTCACAACTCTCTCTCCTAGCATCTATCTTTCCAGCATCATTCTCTCCTCATCCTATCCCTAACCTACACCCAGATCAGTGCTCCAATATCTCTCTACACTAAGGAGGTGATTTCTGTAAAAGTGGTAGTGAATAGGTTTGTTAAAAGGTGTGGGTGATCCTAATCAGAAAAAATAAGTTGCACTATAGAAATGTAAGTAAAAAAGACATTTCAAAGAAATATACAGTGAAGAGACTTTATAGAGCCCTGCGGACAGATAACAACAATGCAAAAATCCAATTATTTCTATTGTAACCACCACTTTTCTCCTTTCTTATACTTCTCACCTCTTGAAAATCATAACCCAATCCTCGTTTTCATAAAAGAGTGCTTTCATGAAGATGGTGCCAAAGGTGAAGAAGGAAGCCTCTGGCCCTCCCAAAACCCAAGCCAAAGCAAAATTTTGAAGGGGAAAAAGCAGTGCCAAAAAGCATCTGGAGTCAGAAAAAAAGATCCATGTGTCACCTACCCTCCCGAAGCCTGAGATACCGCACCTCCAAAGGCAACCCAAATACTGTATCCTGGAAAGAGCGCCCCCAGAGGAAGCAGGTCTGACCACTAGGCCATCAAGTTCCCCCTGACTACTGAGTCAGCCATGAAGAAAATAGAAGACAACGACACACTTGGGTTAATTGTGATTGTCAAAGCCAACAAGCACCAGATCAAACAGTCTGTGAAGAAGCTCTATGACATTGATGTGGTCAAGGTCAGCACCCTGATCAAGCGTGATGATGAGAAGAAGGCATATGTTTGACTGGTTCCTGCCTAGGGTGCTTTGGGTATTGCCAACAAAATTGAGATCATCTAAACTGAGTCCAATGGGCTAAATCTAAACATAATATATATATTTTTTTTGCCACACACACACACACACACACACACACACACACACCAGGCTAACTGGAGATATTTTCGTGCATAACCAAAACACAATTCTGAGAGGAACCTTTTCTGAGGCCTCATGACATAACCTTTGGATGTGAATTTCACATATGGGACACAGAGACAAAATCCGGGTTCTTTCATGCCAGGGAAGATTTACCTGATTAAATATGGAGACCTAATGTAGAGACTGCTGCCTCCTTTAACACGGTAATAATGGTCAAGAAGTTACCTTCTGGTGCTTATGAAATGGCTGATTTTTAAATACTTTTAAGTTTTAAAACTCTGATTCTAGTCGACAACCGATGCTTAAAGAATCACCTAATCTCAGTGCTCAAAGGAATCATCAAGGTCATTTTTAACATATCACTGAAATTCAAGAAAACACCTGAAGACCTAACGGGATCATCACTACGACTTTGAGATAATGCATAGCTCAGACTTTCTCCCAACCAGATTGAATGGTTCAGACAATGAGGCAAAAGACATAAAATTACTTTAGAAACTAGACACATTGTTTTACGTGCTGTGAAAATACTGATAAAGACAGAAATCACAATTGACTTTTTTAATGAAAATATACAGAAAATTTTGACATGTGTTAACTACTTATTATAGCAAAAATCTTAGATAAAGAAGTATTAAAAGTCCTTTATCCAATTCTTTCCTGTCTAGATCCTGTCTTCTAGCTAGAACTAACACCAAATAACACCGAGTCCTTTCCTTTGTGCATCATTGGTAAGTTCTAAATCTTAAACTGGGCCCTATACTTGGTTTAAAAGAAAAAAAACCTATTATAAGATTAGCATAAATGATATACACAAAATGACAAGAAGCCATGAACCACCTGCTTCATACTGACAGCCTCAAAGTTCTGTACATGCTCCCTTGTTTTAGAACACCAAGAATTTTTGTTTGGACTTTGGAAAAAGAACAGAACCTTTTCATCCCCTGGATTGGCTTTAGAATTCTATCATAATTAAATATGTGTTATAAACGTTCCACTGGGAATTTGTTAATGACTTAGGTCTGGCATAAATATGGAAGAAGGATCTTGTCACTACTGTTCCCCAAGCCCCTTAAACAAGCTACAAATTTGCATGAAGGTGAAGCACTCTTTGTGCAATTATTTCATTTTAGTGCATTTAATGAACACTGCTCCTATCCAAAAAGGATTTGAATCAGTGCATATAGAAGAACAATTTTTAATTGCTTGGGTGAGAGAGAGTGGGTAATAAGGATCCATTGAGAAACAGATAAAAAAGACACTGGCATACACACTATCTAGAATTTTTTTTAATTCATTATTTTCTGAAACTCAGACATGAATTATGTATTAGTGATAAAAAGTATTTATTTTTTATTTTTTTAATTTATTTTTAAGTTTATTTATTTTGACAGAGACAGTACGAGCAGGGGAGGGACAGAGAGAGAGGAAGAGAGAGAGAATCCCAAGCAGTGAATAGCCTAACAAGGGGCTCGAGCCCATGAACTAAAAGATCATGACCTGAGCCAAAACCAAGAGTCAGATGCTTGACCGACGAAGCCACCCAGGTGTCCCATACAAAGTACTTTTTAAATCCATCTCCAGCATTAATTGATATATATGTAATTTTAGAATTAGGTTAATGAAATAATGTAATTAACATGTTTACACTGAGTTTGACTTATAGGGCTCAACTAAGAATAACACACTATTATCATTAACATACTATTTTTCTATAAGGGTAGAAGGAAATCATTGCCGGCCAAATGCAGAAAGTTTATTCGAACAGCTGAAAACAAAAGCGTATTCATTACCAGAAGTAAGCATCATGTTGTTTTTTAACCAAATACTTACAATGAGAAATAATAAATGAAAAATGATAATGATATTGAGTTCATCCTCACAACAAGCTTATGAGGAATCTAATACAAATATATCCATTACAAGATTAATGAACTAAACCATAACTCATTCCCAAAGGTCTACTGATCATATACTGGAGAACTATATTAAAATATGTACAAATCCAAATCATCTTTACTCAAAATATCCTTTCCAATTGTTCTACCAGAGCTCTGAATATATCACCATTTTTAGGTACAATGACTCAAACCATGGCATAATCCTTACTTGCAGCCTCCTTACCCCCCACCTAGAGAGATAGTGTCAAAAGTTTTTGTAGAGAAAGGACTTGGCATCAGAATGACACCAGTTTGAACCTAGTCTTTGTGGCTTATAAACTCTGGGAGCAGAGGCAGGCTGTTTAACTCCTCAGCTATCCTGATTTCCACCTATAAAATGGGCACAAGGCCACCCACGTCAAAGAGTTTAAATTTAAGATGAAAACTGAAAAAACATGCACAACTCTTAATCCTGGGGCACAGGAGATGCTCCATAAAATGTAACTCTGCTACTATTAATTAATTCTCCAAAATGTCTCAGAGCTGCTATCTCTTTCTTAACATCGCTAACCCCCAGTTTCACCCTAAAGGGTTGTTATAATAATTCAAGAAAGAGATTATTTTGTACCTGGAGTTTTGAGGGATCTGATTCCCTTTTCACTGACTACATCCCCTGGGGCAGGGTTGCTTTAACAGGCTAGGATTCTTTTGCTCCCCATCCGGCACTGTGTCTGCTTTGCTTTGCAGCCCTGTTGGCCTCTGCTACAGCCACCAGGTCACTCACTAGGACTGAGCAAGAATGCTCATCAGTCACACTCCCTTCAAGAGGATAATTCTGTGTGAAGAGGGGTAGGGGATTGCATGGGGAAGTGAATCCCAGGAGAAAGAAAAGATCCTAAAGCAGCCCCATCCCCTGCAAGGCCCATCCTTTTGTTCTCAGTCCCCTGTGAAAAGGTTGTTCCAGATAACATCTAGAAGCATGCGTGCCTGCCTTCATGCTGTCCCTGTGCAGGTAAAGATGTCAGGTTCCCTGCTGTAATGAAACTTGGCTACGGTTTCATTCCCATTCTGGACTTCCCTATTGTCATTAATCAATGTATTCAGATTGCTATTTATTTATGAGTTCATTCACACAAGTATTGAGCATCTTCCCAGTGCTAGAGGTCAAGGACATGGTCTGAGGGCTCATTATGTAAGTGGATAGACAGGCATCTAAATAATTAACATAACACAGCGGGACAGTAGAAGAACAAAGTGTAGAAGTAACAATGAGAAACATTGAACTGGAAGGTTGGGGTGGAGATTTTGGGAAATATCCACTAAGGAGTTGGAAACTTTTGAGCTGACTGTTCAAGATTAACCCAATGTTCTCAAAGCTCCCTGACCTCTGAAAGGCTTCCAACCTCCCTCAGGCTCAGCTAGCCTGTAACAAGCCTAAATGAGAGTGTTTCCTCCATGGACAAGTGAATGAATAAGGGAATGGAGTTTCGATCTAATCGGGGAGGGCAGTGGGAATTT
Organism: Panthera tigris; assembly: GCF_018350195.1. Classification (NCBI taxonomy): domain Eukaryota; kingdom Metazoa; phylum Chordata; class Mammalia; order Carnivora; family Felidae; genus Panthera; species Panthera tigris. The sequence goes on from NC_056676.1 coordinate 25,864,195, forward strand.
TTGTTTAACCCTCTGAGCAAACAAAGTAGGAATGCATGTTTGGGGTAGATGATGGAGATCATGGGAAATCTCCTTCCCCCTCTCCTGACGTGCTCCAACCTCAGCAGCTCTCTAATAATTAATACTAACAAAATGAATTATTTTTTCTTTAGAACACGAACACTGGACTCAGTGTTCTGCATATATTAATAACTACAGGATAGGTATTTGTCACTTCGTTGGAGATGTAGTTTAAAAATTGCAGTTCAGGGGCACCTGGGTGGCTCAGTCATGATGTGTCTCAGGGCATGATCTAGCCCACTGAGCATGCAGCCTACTTAAGTTTCTCTCTCTCTCTCTCTCTCTCCCTCTCCCTCTCCCTCTGCCTTTCTCTCTCTCTCTCAAAAATAATTAAAAAAAAAAAATTGCAGCTCCGGTCACAGTAAGTGTGAGAGCAGAGATTGATTAGCACAGGGTCCAAACGGCTGTCTCTTGTGCACCCGGGAAGGAATCTCCCCATTCATTTCCACCAGCTGTTGGAGATGAAATGTGCACTTCCGTTCCACAGATGCCGGAGAAAAAGACAATGCCACTGAATTTCTATAAATGTGTATTGTCTCAGGTAGAAGATGGCCAAATATCCTCATCTAAATTAAAAGCACATATATGATGCTATGTTTCACCAAGATATTTAGATCTGCCCCCGCCAAGATAAAATTGAGACTGTCATTTATTGCCTTTAACAAAATATTTTTCTTTCATCAGCAAATAAGTAAGAAATGGAAATCAGTCCTGACTTCTTACCATAGACATGGTGCCTTTGTCTGCAAAATTCATACGTGGAAAATAGTGAAATGGGAATCCCTTCATAAAAGCGATCTAGCAACTATGGCTTCATCCATAGTTCCATCAAAGGAGGGCTCTCCCAAATGACCTGGAGGCCTGAACAGGCTGAGAACCATTCTTTCCAACTCCGGGAAAAGAAGAAATTGTGGATGATTAGGAAGTAGAGCAGGTAGGATGCTTAATCAGTGGCAGAGCAATCAATAAACACCAACAGGTCAAATCAGTTAAATTGAATTAAATTGACCTTATATCTTTGGAGAAAAGCCTAAGGACAGAGAGAAAGAGAACAGGTTAGAGTTGACTGGCCTTGTAACAACAAAGGAAGTCCGGGAGTTAAGGAATTTCAGGTGAGAGCTTATTGAAGCCCAGTTGGAGAGATGTGCATCCTTGGTGTGAGGAGACTTCAAACAAGGGGAAAAGCAGTATTGTCTACACGATTATAGCATTTGCTCCTACAAAGATATCCCGGTAGGCTTTTCCTCAGCTCTCTGTCTCCCTCTCTCTATTGGTTCCTTTTCTCAAGCAGTAAACATAATCAACTCTTCTATTTCCAGCTCCCATCCAAAGCCATTCTTCCCCTTCTTGGACTTTCTTACCTCCTATCCTAGCCCACTGCCTGGCCTATGGCACACCACTGATTGCTATTCTAGAAAAAAAAAAAGCTTATCCTCATGTTATTCTTTCTGTGTCTGTGAAGTGACAATTTGCAATGGGTCTCTCGCATTTCCGCACATCTTATGAACAGAGGCACGGACTGCCTTTGCTCTGGACTACCTTTTCAAGAATGCTTGTATAACAGACAGATGAAAGTTAGGGATCACATCTCTATCAGGAGCAAAAGGCAGCTCTGCTGACTGTCCATTCTAGAACAGACCATGTCTCCCTTTAGGGCAAAGATTAGGCTGGTTTACTGCTCATCATAAAGGATGTGGGCTCCGTGAGCTCAGATTCCTTCCTCTCCTGTAACACAACCCACTGCATTTGCATGCCCTGGTACCACCTGACTCTACTTTACCTTTCAGGAAATTGGGCCCAGAGAACTGGCACAGACTGACTCTGGCTACTGCTATTGCCACTGATCATAAAATCATTTGTCTCTGACACAGGAGTCTGCAGTATTCCACCAGCATGCAAGAAACTGTGGTAGGTTTGCTCATTAGTTTGCAAGTGGAGTAAAACCTCAGACCCTTTTCAGTTCCTCACAATGATCATGTGGCCACCTGCCCCAGATTCTGTCTCCTTTTGATTTTTTTACTGGGAACCGGCCAAATGTTAAGAGGTTTGCCCCCCCAAATTGGCAAGGCAGAAGAAAAAAAAAGGAGAGAAATTTTATATGTTCTCAAGCCTGGAAATCATGCATCTTTGATCTATGGGAGACTATCAGTCAATAGGACCTGAAGCTTAAAGTTATAAACAAAATTGCTTTAATGTGTCAAAGATATTAAGCTTAAGGATCTTCCAAAATCAGCACTCTTCCAGCATGTAGAAAATTAAATTCTAGATCTTTGAACATATATTACTAAAAAAAATTACTTAGTCCTATGTAGGTGGCAAAATAAATACCTCTTCAGGCTGATACACTTGCTACTTGGATCATCTTCCTGCTTTATAAAGAGATAAATGTATGTTATAGAAACAAGTTCTTATTTTTGAGGCCATGCATTCTTTCCTTACCAGTCAGCAAGTCAATCGGCAATTTTATAGAATGTGAATTTTTTTTAAAAAAGAAATAGAATGGTAGTATGTTTATATTAGTAGTATGCTCCCACAATAAAAATATAAACATTGCTTCTTCCAATCTTGATCTGTATTTACTGATAAAATCTAGAGTGTCGGGTTACATTAAGTTAAAAAAAAGTGTGTTTTCCCCTTCTTTATCATACTTGGTGTACTTAATTAAAGGTGAGTTGTCAAAAATTCCTTTCTTGCATGAGTTTTACATTTATATTTATTATTTTAAAATATCAACAAATGCATGATTTTAACTTTTTCCCAACAAATGTTTTATGAGAAACTGTTCCAAGGGTAGGTGACAAATACCAGACAGACAGAAGTGAACATTGAATAAATAAAAGAGGGTTGCATGCCCATGGTGGTCCCAACCCACTAATATATGCATGCAAATCTGCAAACTAGCAGAAAGGTGAACTAAATAATCACTTTAAACATTTGTTACTAACACATATGCACAGTATTTAGGCAGTTCGTCTCACCTCCTCTAACGTATCTCTTAAAAATGTATTATTAAAATTTTCAAACCTATCAAAAGTAGAGGAGATGTGAATCTATGGGAACCCACCCAGCAGCTACGTCCATGTGGCACTTTAAAAAATATATATATATGACTTTGTGAACTGAGATGGAAGATAGTAAGAGCAAAGCGGTAACAGCCCTTTCTTAAATGATTTTTTAAAGAAAGAATTTTTTTTATATGTGGACAGAAGAAAATATGGGCTAAGGAAATCACAGAGGTAAAGTGTTAAGAAAAAAAAAAGAAAGATTTCCACTGGATTGCAATTTCCTTAATGCAATATTTCGAAAACTCGTACTAATGATAAATTACATTTTATTGAACACACAAAATATTACACATATTAACCAGCTCGAATCCTGAAGAAGTGTTAACAAATGCATAGGTTATTTTATATTTCCTTTTTCAGATGAAATCTGTAGCTCATTCATTCATTATCAAAATAAATATCAATTGAACATGTGCTACGACCTGCCCCTTCCCAAGTATTTTGAGAGGCACTGGATTTATAGCATTGAAAAAAAAATATGCGTCCTAGTATTAGGAACATCTTTTCTCGATACCTCTAATAGATCATGTATTCCTCTCTTAATACTCAAAATTTCATTATTTGCCAATGTTCCTTTTCCATTTGAAAATATAAGCTATTTGCAGGCTGTGATGTTTAATTTTGTGTGTCAACTTAAATGGATCATGAGTACCCTGATATTTAGTTAACCATGATTTGTGGGTATGTCTGTGAGGGTGTTTCTGGATGAGATTAGCATTTGGATCAGCAGACTGAGTAAAGCAGATTCACCTCCCCAGTGTGGGTGGGCTTCATCCAATCCAAAAACAAGAAGGCAGAGGACGGAAGGATTTGTTCTCTATGCCTGAAAGCCTGAGCTGAGATACTGATCTCCTCCTGCTTTCAAACTGGGACTAATGCTACTATTGGCTCCTTTGGTTCTAAGGCCTTTGGTCTCAGACTCTGCTACACCTGGGTCTCCAGCTTGCATCCAGCAGATCGGAGGACTTAGCTTCCATGGAATCTCACTCTCTCTCTCTGTTTCTCTTCTCTATCTCTACCTCCATATCTCTATTATATTGTCTCATATTGATTGTGTTTCTTTGGAGAACCCTGACTACTACACAGGCTAAATCACATTCCATATTTCCTTGTTCCACATAGCTTTACTTATTAGGTGGTCAATAAACACGTGTATGATGTGTGTGTGTACACACACACACACACACACACACACACATATATATATATATATATGATGGTTAGAGATAAAGACTATAAACACTGGTCTTTATCTCTAACCATCTTTTATTATACTATGCTATAAACTCATTTCCTCAATTTTAACTGAGATTATTTACTATAACCTTCATGTATGGACACAAAATAGATAAAAATGTTCCCCTGATGTTATAATTCCATTCTTTTTTTTTTCTTGTAAAAAGAAGTAATTCTGTGATTCAAACCTCTTAAAAGGTTAACCTTTGCAATTTTATATTTCTCTTAAAGGTCGGGATCCTAACCTAACCCTAATACTTCCAAAATTCCTTCCTTAACCTAGGCATATGCTTTCATTAGAAACCATAAGGAATGTAACTAATATAAGTAACTTTAAAGGACATGATCACTGACCTCCCTGCATATAAACATAAGTGATTGATTTATGGGAAAGAAAATGTTCACAAATAATCAGTGCATATACCCATTTTGACCAATGGAAGTACAAGCCAAAAGCAATGTTTAATAATATTTTTGTGCTTTAAAAAGGGATGCACACGTCACCACAAATCTTGTTTTTCTCTCTACATACCTAAACTAAACAAATTAAGTGGGGGGATCAAATAACTTTGTGGAGAACCCAGGTGAAACCTTTTCTTTAGTGAAAGTAGACCTTGGAATACAGTTAACCTAATTAGGTAAGCTTGCTCTTTACATGTCATATTAACTAACATAATAAATGACATTCTCTAGTGTAGGACATACTGAGAAGCCTCAGGTTACCCATGGTGCTGTCCTGAAGGGATCTTCTCAAGAGGAACAACACATCCTCTGGGTCACCATCGCTTTCTGTGGGGAGAGGGGTTGCCCGGAATGGAAAGTACCTACTGTGTGACTTGAGAATTGAGTGAGGAAAGGAAGAATTCTATTATTAGTGTCTAGACTTGAGTTTCATTAAAATATGTGTCAAACGTTTTTAATACTTCTCAATCTTGTTATATTTTTTTGTTGTCCTGAACACTATTTTGTAGCAAAGTTGCTGTCTCCATCTTGTCTCCATCTTAAGCGTTACAGTAAAACTCTGATGCTAATTATTAACAGAAAGTAGTCATACATGAAACAAGAGACCTGGTTATCTAGAGAAATTATCACTTTTCAAATGGGGTAGATGATCAGACGCTGTGCTGTTTTTCATTCCCAAGAGAATAAAGGTTTAGGTAGAATGCCAAATGGTATTAAATGCCTGGCGGGAGTGTTTGATGCCCACCTCTCTATCCCAAAACAACTCTAGACTCTAGCTTCCACCAAAAAAGCAAACAAAAAAATCTTTCCTTTGTATCCCCCAAATGCCTGACACTATTGCAGCTAGTTAGTTAAGCTTTGGAAGTATCACCCTAACCCCAATCATTTTACTTGTCTTTATGTCATTAAGGAACCCCAGGAAAGGTGGAGGCTGCCATGGAGACTTCCAATGAATCAGGGTACAGGAACAGCTTTTAGGGGATCCCAAATAAATGCACAGTTACTCGGGTAAAGTGCTGGCAGATTATACTTGCTTGATGCTTATAGCCACAGCAATGACTAGAGTAGCAGTTCTCAAACTTTAGAGTGTATTAGAATTACATTGTGAGAAAGGACAGTGAGGCTGATGCTGATGCTCCAGGAATCACGTTTTGAGAACCTCTGGGCTAGTGTAGCATACAAGTTGAGTGTTAGACTTCTCTAATATAGTTAACAATGCATAGAGCTGAGGTCATCCATAGCGTTTATTAAGTCTAAACTGTGATAGAAACATCACGGCAGTGTGTAGCCTCAATATCTACAGAAGACTTAGTGTGGAGTGGTTGGTGAAATGAGGTATAGTCTTTGCTGTTGTAATTGGCTTTGAGGTCATAACTGATGCCCATAATCTCCATCCTTCACCATGTATCCTAGATTTTTCCTACTCTTGACCAGCATTTAGCAGGAAATTGCTTGCTTGGAACTTGATCTCCAAAGAAGTCAGAACCCTTAGTTCTTTTACCTTGTTAGACCATGTTTGCTGCAGTCACCTTTCAATAGTTATCACTAAGCATGAAAACACCAAGAATCATGCCAGTTAATCTCCTGGGTACTTCCATCATAGAGAACTCATCTCCTATATGGTAATCTTCAGTACATTATATTTAACTATGATACTGCCAATTCCATATACTGCCTACCCCATGAATTTGTAACTCTGAAGAGAGAGCGGCATCAGTGCAACAGAGGTAGATACGATGGCAACCTGTCAACTTGTTCATTTAACTACTTTGTACCATCTTGTTTCTGTGCCCATCCTAAATTATGATTCAGAGAATGTGATGGTAGTCCATTCATGACAGACAGCTCATTGTCCCAGGATCGGGTATTCAGTTTCTACTGGGGTCCAATGCCATGCCTGTAGGCATGCCAAATGGTAAGTAGCCCTCTTCTTTAGACAGCATGGCCTTGCTCCAGAACCATAACAGTCTGTCCTGTGACCCTTCTACTGGGTCCGTACAGCATCCTAATCTATGACAGATACCTCCAGCAATATCTGATATGCTGAGTAATACAACATAAGTTATCGGAAGCTTGAACTTCAGTAGAGACTTACCTCATTACTCTGGGCTCCACTCAAAACTGGAGGTTTTCCAAAAACTCAACATATGAACTGGAGCAGAATCCCCAAATATAGTGTGTCACCTCCAAATTCCAATGAGGTCCATCAAGAACTCCATGACTTTCATAGTTGTAGGAGGTGCAAAGTTCAAAGCTTCCCATTAATGTTATGGGGGATATCTCAGTGTGGTTCAGAACATCAGACACCTAAAGAAATTCACCCATATGACAAGCCTTTAATTGTATGGGGTTATGTCTCATCTACTGTTATTTGCCTTCTTCATTAGACTATCCCAAATTAATTACCAGCTTCTTTTCAATGTTGCAGTTAGTCTGATGTCACTAAGAGTGACCATTCAATAGTGGACTGGCCTGTTGTTATGTGAAATATCAAGATGGTAAAGATCTCTGTGGTCTCTATCACCACAGAGACTGAAAGATATAACATTGTCTCTAAGAAGAAAATCGTATCTATGTGGAACAAGGTCTGTGTGTCAAAGTCCTATATGGGTGCACCTGCATGAAGCTGATTGTCACAGCAATGGCTAGTGTATTAGTGTTCTCCAGAGTAACAGAATATATATATACATATATTCTGTTATGTGTATATATATATATATATATGTATATGTATATATACATATATGTACATTTTATATCTATTATTTTTTATCATATATCTCTTGATTATAAGAGATTTATTATAAGGAATTGGCTCACATGATAATGGAGTCTGTCAATTCCAAATCTGCAATGAGACTCAAAATGGCCAATGGTGCAGATTAATTCTGGAGGCAGTCTACTGGAAAATTCTCTTGCTCAGGAAAAGATTATAATTTCGTTCTAGTCAGGTCTTCAACTAATTGGATGAGGCCCAGCCACATTATGGAGGGCAATATGTTTTACTTTCCCAATTAAAATGTTAGTCTTATCCATAAATACCCTTGAAGAAACACCCAGAATGATCTTTGACCAAATATCTGGACACCCCATAGCCTAGTCAAGTAGATACAGAAAATTAACCATCTGGGCCAGGATGAAAGATAAACCAAGAGGGTATAGGGGAGGGAACAAGAAGGTATCCAGTACACCCTCTCTCTCTTGGAACTTTCAAATTAAAACAAGGTAAAAGTGATAGATAAAAATAAATACATGGTATATGGAGAGTAAGCAGTGGGAACAATCTGCCCTGAGTATAGCCAACAAGAGGGTATAATCTCTATAGAGAAGCTAATAACAGTAGCAAATTGACTGCAAGTTAGTCTGCCGTTTTATTATCACCATGTTCTAGCAATTCTAAACAATGTGGAAGATAAAATTCTCTTTCCTAAAAAACATCTTTTATAGGTCTAAATTCAAAACTACTGCTGCTGTGGTTCCTATTGAATTTTTGTAGTATGCATATACAAGTTTTCCATTAGAAAAATTTATTTATCCTTTCATGAACATTGTATTCTGTGTCCAAGTTAACCCAAAGTCCAGTTATACAGATCACCCCTGCCACACATGCACATTTTGTGATGAAATTTGTAACTGTTTTGGATTAATTCAACCTCTCTTCACATGCTCTTTGGGTCTCCAACCCCTGTGGCATTGCATATCCTTGCATTTAAGCATTAGATTTGAAGTGAAGTGATCACATAGTGATGCTAAAACTGAAAAAATGGCACTTGAATTACTTCAATTTTGTCATTTGGTGTGCAAATTAGTCTCTGTACCTTAGAGAATTTATTCTTTGGGAAATACTGCTCTGCTAGTTTTTTCTGTTTTGTTTTGTTTTGTTTTCTGATTATTATTATTGATTTCACTTCATGATTATTGCTGAAAATAATAGAACGGGATAAAAATAATCCGTTCTAAGCATGAAATAACTGAAAAGGGGTTAAAAATTATCTTCTTCTGTGTCAAAGGCACTACACATGCTGCTGAGAATGTTCTATGTGTTCTCTAAGTATAGGGACAGGAGAGAATGAGACTCTAGTTGGGGGGCAAAAGAGGAACACAGAAAGGACAAGAGATGCATCTCTGTTAAGCATTAACACACAGAGTAAGTTATGAACATGTATTCTTGAGAACCATTTATTCTTTTATTCATGAATTAGTAAATTCATTCATTTACCCATTAATTCAATAATTCAGTGAATATGAATTGAGTTCCATCATATGATAGGCACTATGTGTTGTGATGGGGACCCACAAGTGAACAAAACTCAATCACTGCTTGCACCAACTGAACATGTCTCCCCAAAATCCATATGCTGAAATCTAATCCTCAGAGTGGTGGTATTAGGAGATGGGGTCTTTGGGAGGTGATTAGGACATGAGGGTTCAGCTCTCATGAATGGGATTAGAGACCTTATAAAAGAGACCCCAGAGAGCTCCCTTGCCCCTCCCATTATGTGAGGGCACAGCACAAAACAGCTGTCTGTGAACCAGGAAGCAAGCTCTCAATAGACACCAAATCTGCTGGCACATTAATCTTGGATTTCCCAGCCTTCCAAACTGAAAAAAACAAGTCTCTGTGGTTTAGAAGCCACCCAGTGTATGGTATTTTTGTGACCACAGCCCTCATGGGCAAAGTCACTAATCTCTGAGAATTCACAATTTATGGCAAAATCAAGTAACAGGCAGTGCTGTGAATGCCCACAAAAAGGGTGCCCTGTGTGCTCTGAGGTGGGATTTGAGTACATTGTTAAAGAAAGCTTTCAAAACTGTAAATATTTATTTACCATTGATTGCCAGTACATAGCAAAATGCATGCCACGTAGTAGATACTCAGCAAATATGTAACACAGTGAGTCAGGAGAAGAAGGGAGGAGCAACTGATATGGGTTGAAGGTGGATCACATGGGGAAAGGGAGAGATAAGCAGAGAGGGAGAAGGGGCTAATTATTACAGGCCTGTGTGCCTTGCAAAAGATATTGAGATTTATTATGATTATAATGCAGAACAGCTGAATGACCCATGTGGCCATTTGCAGAATTAATATAAAAGATGCATTTTCACTTCTATAAAAAGATGTTGAAGTAGAAATTGTTCATGATCAGGGTGCCTGGGTGGCACAGTCGGTTGAGCGTCCGACTTCAGCTCAGGTCATGATCTCACAGTTTGTGTTTGAGCCCCACATGGGGCTCTGTGTTGACAGCTCAGAGCCTGGAGCCTGCTTCAGATTCTGTGTCTCCTTCTCTCTCTGCCCCTCCCACTTGTGCTCTGTCTCTCTCTGTCTCTCAAAAAATAAATTAATGTAAAAAAAAAAAGAGAAATTGTTCATGATCATAAAATATCAAAATAAATTATAATAAATGCATCATTTGTATTATTGTGCATCCATTAAAATTATGCCTTTTGTAGAATAGTTAATGACAAGATAAAGCATAACTAGACAAAAACAGGAAAATTAAAAAATTATTTGAAATGATTTGTATGTGTTTTCTTGGAAGAAAAGAATCTAGGGAAAGTCTTTTATTGTTTTAAAGTTTATTTATTTGGGGGGAGGGGTAGGAGCAGTGAGAGAGGGAAAGAGAGAATCCCAAGCAGGCTCCATGCTATCAGCACAGAGCCCTGCACAGGGCTTGATCTCACAAACTGTAAGATCATGACCTGATCTGAAATTGAGAATTGAATTCTTAATCCACTGAGCCACCCAGGTGCCCAGAAAGTCGTTTAAAAATATTTACTGAATGCTTACTTGATGCTGAGCACTCTTCTCAGGGTTTCAAATATGTTAATTAAAATTGGCAAAATTCCTTGCTCTCCTGAAGCTTAAAATCTAGAGCAGGAAGTGACTAGGTGAGAAAATAAAGATAATGGAGAGTTGATAAATACATAGAAAGATAGAGAGAGATGATAGATAAATGATAGATTGATAGATAGATTAATAGAGTTATAAAAAAGATGTTGAAATAAAGATTTTATATATAAGATTTTATATATAGTAAATTAAAAGTGATAAATGCTATAGAATAAAAGAGAAGGGTCAGGAAAATTAACAATATCACCAAGAGGTGTAGAAGATGACAGGATATGTGTAGTGGAATTTTGAAGGAGTTGCCCAAAGTAGGTTTTATCATGAATGGAAACACACCAAAATGCTTGTGTAAAAACTGTATTTTTTCTTTAAAATTTTTTTTTCAACATTTTTTAATTTATTTTTGGGACAGAGAGAGACAGAGCATGAACGGGGGAGGGGCAGAGAGAGAGGGAGACACAGAATCGGAAACAGGCTCCAGGCTCCGAGCCATCAGCCCAGAGCCTGACGCGGGGCTCGAACTCACGGACCGCGAGATCGTGACCTGGCTGAAGTCGGACGCTTAACCGACTGGCACCCCAAAACTGTATTTTTTCTTATTTATTTACCAAATGGTTTAGAATAAACATGTACTACTTTTAGAGACAGGGAATAAAAGGTTGTGACTCACTGTTTATTGATGTATCATCAGTCTTTATTCTGTCAGACAGTATCTATGGAACCAAGCTATGAATTAGAAAATCAACAAAAGATTTTTATTTTACAGATCCTGTAGAATATTGCTACTTACATGTCTTTTATAAGTGAAGTAATAAATAGTCTAAATCAAAACAGTGACATTGCTACTTTCTTCTACAGTTTATATCTAAATAATGTGACTGTTTCCCATCTGCCCTAGCAGATAAGCATGTGAAGAAGGTACAAGCCTTTTCTAGACAAATGAAAGTGTTTCACCAATATATGATAACAGACATCTCACAAATACGTGGAGACACCGGACTAATTATCTCCAGAGATATCTTCATATAATCCATCCCATAAGTAAAGTGTTGAACTTAGACCACGCCTTGGATTTGTCTTAAACTGATCCACCAGGGAGGGGGAGAGGATGGCACAACAGATAAAACAAGATGGCAAAATGCTGAAGTTGAGTGATATGTACCACTCCCTTTGGGTTCAATATACAAGTATTATGTTTGGAATATTTTTATGGTAACATTATAAAAATAAAGCCCTCAATTTTCAATATTTAGAATTATTGTCAAATGCTAAAGCAGTCATAATAAATCACTGCTTCCTCAGCTATTGGGGACATGTATTGAAAATCAAATGTTTTATATATTTCATAATCAAATCACCTTATGGTCCAAGTGTCTGGTTGATAATATTCACTTTTGAATTATTTTTAGGTCAAAATAAAGTCTTCCATGCTTTTTTAAGGCAGTACACCAGCATTTCATTTACATTTGAGTCCCAGTAGGTAAGAAAATTATACCTCCTCAGTTTGGACTTTGTCTACATATATACTTATAGCCCATATTCCTACAGAGGTAGGATGACCCTCCGCCTCAGCCTGATGTCTTAGACTCCTTAATCTTAATGCCCAATGTCATCTTGGAACCTGTTTCCATTGGTTTTGAAGTATAGTAGCTTTTATTTTTTTTACTTCTAATCCCCTTTATCTATTTTACCCATCTCTCCACAGTATCTTTCTGTAATCAACTCTGAAACATATCATGATTGAGGCATTTGTCAAAGAGGTCCCCTTTGACCTAACCAGTATGCAGCAGCAGCGTGATGGAAATAGTTTATTGGGGGGAGTACATATTTCCAGGTTCTCTGAGCTAATGACTATGAGCAATCCAGACCAAATCATCAGGAGCAGAGAGGTGCTTCAAACAGCTAGACATCTAAGGAGACTCAGACATGTACACTGTTACTCTGTAATGGATCCTGGTCTGGGGGAGCAAATCTCAGATGAATTTTGGGAGCCTCCACTTCTCCCCATGCCCTGCAGTCAGAGCCTACTAGCAACACGCCTGAAAATCAAACAAAGTTGGGTTTATTCATTCATTGTCACGAGGGAACTTGCACACCTAGGGAACTTCTGCTACTTCATCAAGCAGGAATTGGAAAGGACCTCCAGGATTTGGGCCGAAGGTGATTTTGAGGGAGAGTTCAAGGAGGCAGGATTTGCTCTAGATTGGGTGCTCTTAGAAAAGGGGGGTAATCCTGTGATTAAATATCTTAATAATTTTCATAAAGAAAGAGGGAGGGATAAAGCAGCGCTGAAGCTGCAATTGGTAAGGAAGCAGCATTCTGTCCTGTTAGCTGATAGATGAGGATATTTGGTCATTTTTAAGGTTTGCACAATGACCTTCTACTTGTTTGTGCTCAAAATAATATGAGAGTAGGCTTGTTTTTGTCTCACAACCATGTTCACAAAACAACATTGTCTGACTATCTCTTAAGGTGGTTTATGTTACACAAGTAGGCTCCAACCAACCCATAGGTGACGGGACAGCTCCTGGCAACCTCAAGGCATGTATGTTAGGCTCAGCTATTAGGGATTGCTTTGCCCCTTCTCAGAACTCTATTCTCTTATTAGCTTGAAATATTGTATAACTATTTATGTGAATCAAAAATGATCAACATAGACAGTTTCATATGGTTTAACCTACATTAACGTAGACCAAGAGGATTTTATACTTAGTCTACAATATCTTAAAATACACCAGGTATGTCTTTGTTATATTACAAAATGTAAATTATGGATGCTACTTTTAATAAAGAATCAATATACAGAAGGGTCATATCAAGAACATGATCTATATTCTACAGCCTAATATACTAGAAAGAACACATTTAGGCTTTGGAAGACTGAGTTCAAGCTCAGATCATAACATATTACTTATATAACCTTGGATAAATTGTATAATACCTCTAAATCTCCCTAAGATCACTTATAATTTTTTTTATTCTTTATTTATTTTTGAGAGAGAGAGAGTGAGACAGAGTGTGAGTGGGGGAGGAACAGAGAGAGAGGGAGGCACAGAATTTGAAGCGACATCCAGGCTCTGAGCTGTCAGCACAGAACCCGAGGCGGGGCTCGAACTCACCAACCATGAGATCATGACCTGAGCCAAAGTCAGACGCTTACCGACTGAGCCACCCAAGCACGCCAAGATCACTTATAAAACATGCCTAACAAATACAAATCATTCAATAAAACCTAATTCTATTTCCTTCCCCCTAAATCTGCAACTTAAGACAGTGTCTATGATGTTTGCTCAAAGTTCACTATGTAATTATCATAAAGAGCTCTTCCTAAAGAATATGTTTAAAAATATATTTAAAAAATTTTATATGACTACATGATAGCTGGTATCACATAAAACTTTTCTCATCATTTTATTTCCCTTTACACTCTAGTTGTCAGAAATTTCCCTTTTGGAAAGAAATACAGTGGCCCATGCAATAAATGTTTCAAATTCCTGACACAACTAGTTCTATTATTCCTTATTATTTCCAAGAACTCTCTTATCTTTATTTTAAATACTTTCTTCAATGTATGTTGCTTATTATATAACGCCTTCTCTTATTGTATTTGAAATTTGGGGAAATGTGATTTTTTTAAAGAAATAGTCATGTAAATTATCCCCCCAAGTGTTTGCGAAATTCAAGAAGGTAAACAAAATGATTGATTAATCATGTAATGTTTATTGTATTTCATATATGACCTGAAAGAACATGTAATAGTGTTTCAGAGTATACCACAGTATTTTTCTGACACATTTTATACATTTATAGGATTTAAAATATGTGATGATAATTTCTGCTTAGGCAAAAGTTGAGGGGAATTTGTGAGGTGGGTTACTTGGGCAAACTCCAAGCACCATTGCTGTAGTTGGTCTTGAGGCCAAACTGATAGTCATTTGGTCTTTCTTAACCCAGCACTTAAAGGCTCCCTTCCCTTCAGCAAGAACTTCTGTTGATGTATGTGGATAGCTGGTAGATTGACATCAACTGTTCATTTCATCCTGCTCACTTGGCTGTTTAGTGTCTTTTCCATGGTGGATTCTCTCTGGTGTGATTTAAAAAAAAAAAAAAAAGAAATAAAGACATTTTGTTCCTCCCCAAAAGTCTACTTAGATGCCACTTTTCCAGATTTCCTTGCCTCATCTTCATTCAGGCCCCCAACTAACTAGCTATGCTCTTCACCATTACCCATGAATCTGTAAATGTCTTTATCTCAGTCCAGTTTTCTCTTTCTACAGAATAGATGACCAGCTCCCCTGTCTGCAGCTTGATGCATTGACAAGATTTTTTTTTCATTTTATTTATTTTAAAGAGAGAGAGAGAGTACTACTGCACATGTTCCAGGGGGCGGGGAGGGGCAGAAGGAGAGGGAGAGAGAGAATCCCAAGCAGGCTGTGCACTGACAGAGGATCCCGCACATCATGAGATCATGACTTGAGCTGAAATCAAGAGAGGGATGCTTAACCTACCGAGCCGCCCAGGCACCCCAGATGCTTTGACAAGATTTCTACTCGCCACTTCTCTCCCAGCCACCTCTCTGCCAGCCATTTCTCCCCCAGCCACTCAAGTGGGATGACATCTCGAATGCCCGCCACTTCTTGCTAATCTGCTCCAGTTAATACGTGGCACCAATGTGTTCTGTAAAATGTTGAAATATTGTTTGAGTCCCTTTGGATATGACCATGAATAAATTCTCTGAATATGTACTGTTTCTGATAAATTTTTGATGGGTATTTAAAAAAAATAATAAAACCACTCATTCACTTGATGGCTACTCACATACAATATACCATGGTTAATTAGATTACTGTGTTCATCTACTCTAGTAGAGATACCACATACAGTGCAGTAGCTGAAACTGGGACTATCACTCATAAAGTTTATAGTAGTACATTGTCAATTGGAATGGCCTATCTTACTTTTGCAGGAGCCAAACTGGTAAATTAAATAGGATATGATGGGGGAACACCAAGCCTTCATTTTTGAGAGTAGCATTCAACTGTCATCTCCCCCAGGGTATAATACTGTCTTTGACTCACCATTTTGGCTGGGAGGGTTAGAGCTTTCACATGGCCTTTTCTACCATAATAGCTTTTATTTTTTTATAATGTCTCTTCTTGCTAAGTCAAGGATCCAGTGTGAGAATTTTGCCAACTGTTCAGCATGTCTATTGCAACATATATTTGGAAAATTGGAAATGACTGACAAATTTCCCACTGTGGGTTTTACCTGAATAAGAACTCCCTTTGTTATCTTATTCACATGTGGACCTACTCTAATAGGGATCTACACTGGCACTTTGAGTACCTAGGTACTTGAGACAATTTGGACCCAGAATCTAACAACCCTTGAAAAAAAATGAATATTTCCCCTATCCTTCGTTTATGATTACCTGAGTAGGTATCCATAATGTCTGAGTCTGTGAATTCACTCTGAAATTAACAGGCAGTATTTGGTTTCTTTTTAAAACACATGTCATGCATTTCTTACGATTGATGACCTTTTCATTCTATCAAATGTGATCTTCTTTATGTATCAGTATCTTAGAAACTAGCTTATAGGGTCATTCTGAGGATTAGATGAGTGAAAATATATAAAGCAAGAACTGGGAGAATATTTTTAAAGCATTTAGTAAGACTTTATTATTATCATTCCACAATTATACCTTCAGAAAACTTAGCTTAAGAAATAATTAAAGAAAGATGTATACATACACATATTCACCACGGTGACTTATATAATAGATTGAAAACAGAATAATAATGCACAATAAGGGTTGGTTAAACAAGTGATGGAAATAAATGGGGTGATCATATATGTTCCTAATAAATATGTTCATTTATTTTTCAAATATGTTCACAGTAGATGGTTATGTAAAAGAAAAAGTTGCCTAAAATAGTTGCATGTATGATATAAATCATTTTGAAAATAAGTAGTATAGTCACATATATCCATGGACCTATACTGAGAAAAATGATTAAAAGGATAGAGACATAGATTTCTAATTAGTCGCATTTTATGTATCTTTCTTTTTTTTTCTGTATGCACTTTTAATTTTTCTACCCTAAACCTATAATACTATATCTAATTTTAAAATGATAATTCAAACACATACCTTTTACAAGTCACTTTGTGGCAAGGAATGTCTTTGATTCAATTTGGCAGAAAAATAAAGATTTGAAAATCTATTCATAGATCTTAGCAGTAGAAAAAAAAAGAGATTTTACTCTCAGGTATTCTTAGCACATCCCACATCCCTGTGTCCTCACAGTGCCTCATACAGTACAAGTGTCTAATTAATGTTTGTTGGAGAATGAAAAGAAAGAAAGAGCAATCATGAATAAAATATAATCAAACTTTAGATAAAGCATAGCCAAAAAAATGTTAAAGCAATGAACTAGGGGAAATATTTGTAATAGGGAATAAAAGGCTAATATACTTACATACAAAACAAAGACATTGGTTAAAAAAAATGGTAACCATAGATATTCCTATTTTAACATTTGTGTGGTACTAACTCCTATACAGTCACATATGGCTTAGTATTTGCTTATGCATTTTGATCATAAGCACCTAGGCTCTTGTGTTATGACATTGTGAAGAATACTGATGTAAGAATAATAAATAGGCACACATCAAATTCTATTATCATTCAACTGCTGCCTCGCTATTATTAACTTTACTTCATCCTGAACTAGGATTAATTTTGTTGATCACTGAAATGATTATCTAGCTTTATTTTAAAAGAATCTTGAGGCACCTGGGTGGCTCATTTGGTTTAGCATCTGACTTTTGATTTTTGTTCAGGTCATGATCTCATGGTTTGTGATATCCAGCCAAGCCTCGCATTAGGCTCTGCGCAGACAGCACAAGCCTTCTTGGGATTCTTTCTTTCTCTCTCTCTCTCTCTCTCTCTCTGTCTCTCTGCCCCTCCCCTGCTCCCTCTCTCTCACACACTCTCTCTCTCTCCCTCAAAATAAATAAACTCAAAAAGAAAAAAAAAGAATCTTGGTAATGCTTTGCTACCCATATTTGTCAAGGTTTCCTAGGTAGTAGTTAACCTATTTAATGTCAGAGAAGTTCAAAAAACAGCACATGTAAATATGGGATGATAAGAGATCATTGAGAAAATATTGCCTTTTTAAAAATTTCTGATGCTATGTGAAAACCTGTATGAAGGGATTCAGCAGATCAAATGTGTCTGTAAAGTTATTTATTGAGACCAAAGGGAAGGGCCATTATATCTTTCCTCACAACTTTTTTTTACATGTTTTATATTCTATATATCTTTGTGTGTAAGGGATTAAAAAACAGGTCAGCCAAATGAAGATGGGGGTGTAGATTAGTTAAGGAACAGATTTCAAAGAGGAATTTGTTTATTACTCGTGCGTTTTTTTGGTGTTTGTTTGTTTCCATTTACCAAATACACATGAATCCTGTCTGTGTACCAAGCACGATGCTGGATATATAAGATGGACGAGACACACGCTTCGCCTGCCTCAGCAGAGATCATACTTCAGTGGCACACTAAGGCAGTAAACAAGTAAACAAATAAATAAGCAGCACAAGTATAGATTTGGTGAGCACTATGAAGTAAATTCAAGGCATGCTCTCAGAAATAGTGGTAAGGGCTGAGGGGAGCTTCGAACCAAAGGGGGAATAGCTTGGGAAATCTTTCTGAAAAATGCATATTTAAGCTGCAACCTGAAAACCGCATCAAACGCTGGGAAGGGTCCAACCTGTTCCTGAAACTGGCAGAAAGCTAGTGTCTCAAGATCACAAACTGAAAAAAATGAGGTGATCACTACAGGTGGAAGGACAAAGCTCAGGGCTGTTTGGAGAATATGCAGTATATTTTCAAGATTACCTTTTGAATATAACAAAGGGTTCATTACAAAAAGTAAGCCCACATTTCCATAGCTGTGTCTTTCTTGATTTAAAATATGCCTTATCAGATCTCCAAAACAAATGAAGTGAAAAAAAGCAAGACGCAAAACTGCATGCCATCATCTGTCTTTATATGCATAGAATATCCTGGAATGATATATGAGAAACTGATAACAGTGATTGCCCTGAGGAGGGAAGCCGGGTGGCTGTGGGAGGAATGGAAGCTCGTCTACTGTTCACACTATCACCTTGTCAATTTTGTCCTGTGCTTGTGTTACACTGAAGAAAAAAATTAATCATTTTTAAGTTCGAAATATTAACTGTTTCTTAATGTTTCATTGTGGAGATTCGGTCCAAACGTGCCTAATTTGGTTGTGATTTCCCATTTGTCTCTGAAAATAAAGAGTATATAACAGAGGCTTTCAATGAAATACAATAGAGATATAATCTCTCCTTTAAACAATGTATTCTTGGGGCACCTGGGTGGCTCAGTCAGTTGAGTGACCGACTTCAGCTCAGGTCATGATCTCACTCATGGTTTGGGAGTCCCAGCCCCGGCATCGAGCTCCCTGTAGTCAACCCGGAGCCCTCTTCTGATCCTCTGTCTCCCTCTCTCTGCCCACGCGTTCAGCCCCTGCCCCATTCACGTTCTCTCTCTCTCTCTCTCTCTCTCTCTCTCTCTGTCTCTTTCTCTCTCTGTCTCTGTCTCTCTCTCTTCCTCTCTCTCTCTCAAAAATAAATAAACTTTAAAAAAATGAAATTCTTGGGGGGCCTGGGTGGCTCAGTCTGTTAAGCAGCCGACTTTTGCTCAGGTCACCATCTCGCAGTCTGTGAGTTTGAGCCCCAAGTCAGGTTCTGTGCCAATGGTTCGGAGCCAGGAGTCTGTTTCAGATTCTGTGTCTCCCTCACCCTCTGTCCCTCCCTCACTCGTGCTCTCTTTCTGTCTCAAAAATAAACATTAAAAAAAAAGAAATTATTTTAAAAAAAGAGTACTTTTCTATTAAAGATCCCTTGAAGTTATCAGAGTAATTTTAGTGCTTTGAAAACTATTTTTTACTACTAAGTTTTTGAACACACCAGTTGTATAATAAAATGAGGAAAATCACAAGGTCTTCAGCTGTCTCACCTGTGAAATGGGAGGATAGAGCTAGATGATTTACATGTCCATTGTGGTTCTAAATTGCTACGATTTTTCCAATTCATCCATTCATTCATCAAGTATTTGTTGAATCCTAATTTGAACCAACGCTATACTAGGCACTGGAAAATCAAAGATGTGTTCTATGTCAGAGAGTGGTATATATTTGACCACTATTTTGTCTCCACTTTTTGAAGAGTTGTAGTATTTTTATTAGGCAAATATTTTTTTATTACAGTTTTGGGGTGTTTTTTTTTAGTGTTTATTTTTGAGAAAGAGAGAGAGAGAGAAAGAGACAGAGAGACAGAGTATGAGCAGGGGAGGGGCAGAGAGAGGGAGACAGAATCCGAAGCAGGCTCCAGGCTCTGAGCTGTTAGCACAGAGCCCGAAGCAGGGCTTGACCCACAAACTGTGAGATCATGACCTGAGCCAAGTCGGACACTTAACCGACTGAGCCACCCAGGCACCCCTGAGTAGGCAAAGATTGCTAGCCAATCAGACTCTACCTCTCCACTTCCAAACCAGTGTTACTGGAAGCGATGTAGATGGTCAAATTCTGGGTCTTGTACCTCCCCTTACCTTTCCTCTTTTCTCTCACAGACTGAAATGTAGATGTAATGGCAGAAGTTAGAGCAACCACCTTAGATGACAGGATGGAGCAATACTTGGAAGATAAAAGAGGTAAAGACAAAAGGAACATTTGTCCTGACATTATGGAGTTGCCATGTCAACTGTGAACGGTTTATGATCAGATGGATACAGAAAAAACTATCTTTTTTTAAGCCACTTTATTTTTGTTTATTTGTGTTTTTAGTTACAGCAACTCCGTTGTTGTCTCGTAGCTAGTGTCAGGTTCTTGCAACAGAAGAAGTCACAATCGGAAAAGAGAGAAACATGCTAGCAAATGATTGCAACATTAATTAGCAGGCACTTTAAAAAATGGTCTACAAGGAGTATTCCAGGAAAAAAGTATCAGCTGACTCTGCTTAAGGAAATCAAGGAAATGTTCAAAGAAAAAAAAAAGAGAGAGAGAGAGAGAGACATTTGGCTGGGTCTTCAAGGATAAATAATATTTTTTTCTAGATATAAAAGAAAATAAGGATATTCCTAGAATGTAAAAATTCCCAAGTCGTGACAAGATACGTATTGCATTGAAAATACTGAAAAGTTCATTGTGACTGACATTTGAGGTGTATAAGGGAAGAATGGCAACGTATGTTAGTTAGGCAGGGTGAGATTTTGAAGGCAAATAAGTTTGGCCTTTTTCCTTTAGGTCATGGGGAGTCTGCAAGATTCATAATAGACTGGAGAGTGACACCATCAGATTTGTTTCTTAGGAAGTTAACTCTGATGGCAATTTTAAAAGTAGATGGGTTGGAACAGGAAGATGTATAAAAGCAAGACTAATTTCAACTTCATGGATAGTCGGTAACTTGAATAAGAAGACATATGCATTTTTCACATTAGCCTATTAATTATTCAGAACTTATAAGGTAATCAATATTAACCACCCTTCTTGCTTTTTCTGCATTTACATATTAAAAATATTAGTGGAACCCTATGAAATATGGTAAAATTATTGTTAACAGAAGTCATCAATATGAATGAAAACTTAATTTATGTGTATATATTTGTACACGTCCGCATATATGTGTAAAGAGAGAAGCAGAGACAGAAAGAGAAAGAGTGACTAGTAGGTAGATATAATGGAAGCTTCACAGGTGTGTTTATATATAGATATCATTAATAAGTTAATTTCCAGGAGAAATTTACATATGTTCTGATCTGTGTGTAGGCAGAAGGCAGAGAACTAACCTAATAATTGATCTGTCCTGTCAGATAAGCATTCCAAGAGAAGACCAATTACACTAAGACCAAATTATACTTTTCAATTACACAGGTGAATCAATCCAACTCAACATGTCAAAGCATAAAAAAATGTTTTAGAAAAGACAGGCAACATACTAAATTTCCCTACCTATTACCTGGAAGTAAGTACTACTCGGAAGAGTAAAATGTCATTCTGTCAATATCCGTGAGCTTATGAAGGTTTCCCAGCCCTATCCATCAAGGTGCCTTCTACCTCACTATCAAATACTTCCCCAAAATATATTACCTTGTGAATTATCTTCAGAATGCTCCAAATTCAAGAATAAGGCAATGGTAAAATAACAACATTCAGAGACCCATCAATGTTCCCAGCACAGTTAATCTCATTTCTCTCTTCCTGCATCTTTTGTTTCATTTTTAAATCTTGCCTTCCTGAATTAGGGTGTGTGATGAATAGGCTGTGATTAATGCATCAAACTATGTAATACCCAAGCAAGTAGGGGGAAAAGGAAAAAGAAAAAAAAAAAGAAAGAAACTCGTCTACATTGTCATACCATTGTGACTAAAAACTTGAGGAATATGGAGTGAGATAGAGCAGGAGTGGTTATTTAGAGCAGACCATGCAGAGTTATTAGACCAACTTAAGGTTAGGTATCATTATCCTGGTAATGATGGGATGCCAGCGAAGGGTTTTAAGCAGAAGAGTGTTATAACTGGATTTGCATTTCTTAAAAGATCTCTCTGGCTCCAGTAGGAAAATGAATTGCTTGACAATAAGGAGAGGAAGGACAGAAAAGAAGCTACAACCATAACCTAGTAGGGACAAAGGGTACCTTCAGTCAGACTGCAGTGAAAGCAGAGAAGTGGGCACATACTAGAGATATCTAGAAAATAAAACCAGTAGGACTTTGTGAGAGATTAGGCAGGAGAACAGAAATAAGGACGAGTGGAAGATAATAATAATATCCTACAATAGCATGATTATTTGCTGCACACAAAACTCGTTATGTTTATTTCACTCAATTCTGACACTATAGAAGAAACGACAATTGTGATCACTCTCAATTTTAAAGAAGAGTAAACAGACTGAGAGGCTAAGTGACTTAACTAGGGTCTTAAGCAACTGGTAATATTTGGAGTTTGTACTTGAACTCAAGAATTCTTTTTTTCAAGTTCAGGATACTTTCTATTGAAAACCCACCAATCTGCCCTTTTCTGAGAAACTAGTCCCTGAGAAGGCCGTTGGATCACAACTGGGTGTTAATTTATCTACTCACCTCTCAATTCTAATCTCTCTGGGCAATGAGCCCAATCAATTTGGCAGGAACATCAAAGCAAGGAAATGCAAGGTCACAAGCCACCCAGCATTCAAAAATGAGAGGAAAACAAAATAGAAAAAGAAAAACAGAGAACCCTTCTGTACCATAATCAACTCTAGAAAGAATCATAATTGGACATGGTTAAGTCATCCTTAAATGTTACATGTCACCAGAGTTGTGCAATGATAACAATAGAAATTAATCCTGCTCTTAAGGCAGTGAGTTCAAAGTCCATTTATCCAAAGCTTTAGCCCCAGGCATATGTGCCAATGAATTCTTTATACAGTAAATAATGCTAAGCGTTATAAGTCTTTTTATCATTAGCACAATTTTTCATAAGTATTTTTGGAACTATAAATGATATGGGAGCAAAGTGATGTATCTGGAACCAGCCTGATGGAATTTAGATGGGTAGATGTCTACCGTCATAACTGGTGCACAGTCACAATGGCTCTTTATTGTCTTATATAGAGTAATAAGGATAAGAAAAAGTCTGAATTTAGGATTAGGCAGAGAAAAAGGCAAGTTACATGAAATAATTTCAGTAATTCTAGAAATTTCCCCATCTAATAAATTTATAATCTAGCCTAAAAAGTAAAATATTACCAGCACAAAGAAAGCTACCAGTAAATTCCTCCCTGATTTGACCCACCTGGCCATCAGACAGAGATATCTCAATCTTGAATTTTGTGTTTATCATTCTCTTGCCTATTTTTTTCCCTCAATACCACATAGGTAAATGTTCCTAAGCAACATGTTATTTTCTTTTCTTTTTTGGAATCTCTTAAGAAATTCAATCATAATATAAATAGTTTTCTATGATTTTCTTCCTGACTTCAAAATTCTAATTCAAAAATATTTTATTTGTTTATTTCAAAATGTAAATCATTGGCAAACTACAGCATTGGCTGACTTTATTATTGGTCACATAATAGTTGCAAAATAACCTCAAAACAGATCCTAACAAAACTATGTCCTGTGTGATGTATGACGTTGGCCTTAAGAATCCACCATCCTAAAGGAATAAGACAACCAAAAGAATTACGAAAAGGCTTATGCAACAACTCTCATCATGACAGACAGAAGCTTACTTGGTTTTTATCAAGAAGTTGGAAATGGTCTTAAAAGGAAACGAACCTCTGAAAGTCCAAGCAGAAACTGGGAGAAGAAACACAAGTGGCCTGCCTTTTAGAGGACTACTGGGAGCTATCCCTGGTGCTGCCCCAGAATCAATCTCTCTAACACTGACTTTGGGCTGTTTGGCCCCAGGAAAACTTCCCTAATGAGTAGAGATAGATTGAGTCTCAACTGTTCACGTGGCTGGATCTAACCAACCCCCTAGCTTCAGTTCTGCAAGTGACTGTGCTGTGTTCTGTGCTCTGTATCTCTAGTATTGCTCTTCCTCCTGCCTCATTTGTACCACATCTCTCTCTGAGCACCACCACCACCACCAATATGACAACAATCATGTCTCAAAAGTCTACTGTCTCCAGGTACTTGCTAATTATCGATATTGATGTCTTTCTCCTTATCGGCAAGAAAAAAAAAGAGAAAGTAAAAGAAAAGCCCTATATAGTAGTATTCATTTTACAGATGAAGCAGCAGGCTTAAGAATACATAAACTCAAAGTTACATGTCTAATAAGAGGCAAGGCTTCACAGTATGTTTGCCTGACTTCAAAGCTATAACCAATTTCCTACTTCTTTCACTATAAACTGCTTGAACAGCACTTCTTTCTGGAATCTTTGAAACTCCTAGCCTTTTTTGGGACAAGACTTCCTTGGGCTCAATTGTATTATAATACCATTTAAATGTGCAGGCGTACCTCATAGATATTGCAGGTCTCCTTCCACACCACACAATAAAGCAAATATTACAATAAAGTGAATCAAATAAATTTTTGGCTTCCCAGTGCATATAAAAGTTATGTTTGCAGTATACCATAGTCTATTAAGTGTAAAATAGCATTAGATCTAATGAGATGTATACATACATACATATATATACATATATATGTATAGATCTCATTAGATCTAATATATATAAAGATCTCATTAGATCTAATAGATCTAATATATATATATATATATATATATATATATATATATATATATATAAAACTAAAAATACTTTATGGCCAAAATGCTACCCATCATCTGAGGTTTCAGTGCATTATAAACTTTGCTGGTGGAGGGTCTTGCCTCACTGTTGATGGTCACTGACTGATTAGGGCCGTGGTTGCTGAAGTTTGGGGTGGCTGTGACAATTTCTGAAAATAGGACAACAGTCAAGTTTGCTGCATCAATTGACTCTTCTTTGCATGTACGATTTATTTTTTTCAAAATTGAAGTCAAATGTCGTCAACCCTGTTACTGCTTCATCAACTGAGTCTATGTAATGTTCTAAATCTTTCATTGGCATTTCAACAATCATCACAGTATCCTCATAGCATCTTCCATCTCAAGAAACCACTTTCTCTGCTCATCTATAAGAAGCAACTCCTCATCTGTTCAAGTTTTATCATAAGATTGCCATAATTCAGTCACATTTTCAGGCTCCACTTCTAAGTTTTTGCTGTTTCCACCACATCTACAGTGACTTCCTCCAATGAAGTCTCAAACCCATCAAAGTCATCCATGAGGGCTAGAATCAACTTCTTCCACACTCCTGTTAATGTTGATATTTTGGCCACTTCCCTTGAAGCACAGATGCTTTTAATGTCATCTAGAATGGTGAATCCTTTCTGGAAGATTTTCAGTTCACCTTGCCCAGATCCATCAGAGGAAATCTATCTATCTATCTATCTATCTATCTCTGTATAGATACATATATCTATATACATGTATCTATACAGAGATAGATAGATAGATAGATATAGATATATAGAAGCTATAGCCTTACAAAATGTATTTCTCAAATAATAAGTCTTGAAAGCCAGACTTACTCTTTGGTCCATGGGTTGCAGAATAGATGTTGTATTAGCAGGCATGAAAATAGCATTAACCTTGTTGTACGTCCCCTTCAGAGCTCTTGGGTAACCAGGTGCATTGTCAATGAACAGTCATATTTTGAAAGAAATCTTTTTTATGAGCAGTAGATCTCAAAGGTGGTCTTAAAATATTCAATAAACCATGTTGTAAACAGATGCACTAACCTACAGTCCTTGTCGTTCTATTTTTTGGAGCACAGGCAGAGTAGACTTAGCATAATTCTGAAGGGCCCTAGGGTTTTTGAAATGGTGTGCGAGCACTGGTTTCAGCTGAAAGTAGCTAGCTGCTTTAACCCCTGACAAGAGAATCAGCCTGTCCGTTGAAGCTTTGAAGCCGGGTGCTGACTGCTCCTCACTAGCTGTGACAGTCCTAGATGGCATCTTCTTCCAAAAGAAGGCTGTTCCAGCTCCACTGCAAGTCTATTGTTTAGGGTAGTCACTTTCATTCATTAGCTTAGCTGGATCTTCTGGATAACTTGCTGCAGCCTCTACATCAGCACTTGCTGCTTCACCTGGCACTTTGATGTTATGGAAATGGCTGCTTTCCTTAAACCTCATGAATCAGCCTCTCCTAGCTTCAAACTTTTCTTCTGCAGCTTCTTCACTTCTCTTAGCCTTCATATAATTGAAGAGAGTGAGGGCCTTCTTCTGGATTTGGCTTCAGGGAAGGTTGTGGCTGGTTTGACTTTCTATCCAGACCATTCAAACTTTCTCCATATCAGCAATGAGGCTGTTTCTCTTTCTTCTCATTTGTGTGTTCAACAGAGTAACACACTCAATTTCCTTCAAGAACATTTCCTTTGCATTCACAACTTGGCTACCTTTGGGCCCATCTCAACTTTTGACATGCCTTCCTCGTTAAGCGTAGCCATTTCTAGCTTTTGATTTAAGGTGAAAGACATACAACTCTTTCTTTCGCTTGAACTCTTAGAGGCCATCATGGGAGTGTTAACTGGCCTAGTTTCAATACGTCATGTCTCAGGGAATAGACAGGCACAGGCCGAAGGGAGGGACAGAGATGGGAGATGGCTGGTTGATGGAGCAGTCAGAGCACACACAACATTTATCAGTTAAGTTCCTCATCTTACATGGGCGCAGTACATCGTGCCCCCGAAACAATTAGAATAGCAACATCCAAGATCACTGATCGCAGATCACCACCAAAAAAAATAATTATAGTGAAAAATTTTGGAAGATTGTGAGAATTACCAAAATGTGACACAGAGACACGAAAGTGAGCAGACACTGTTGGAAAAATGGCACCAATCGACTTGTGAGATACAGGCTTGTCACAAACCTTCAATTTGTAAAAACCACAGTACCTGGGAAGTACAACGAAGAGAAGCGCAATAAAATGAGGTGTGCCTCTGTCTGTTTTGAAAAAACAGTTAACACCTATCAAGTATTTGAAATTTTCCAGGCACTGTCTTAAGTATTCACAACAACACTATGACATAGGATTTTGTACTTTCCTCTATTTTACAGATCAGAAAACTGACACAAAGGGAGGGTCGTCTGATGCGAGGATTGGAATCTAGGCATTTGACTCCAGAAGCCATTTTCTTTACAAATGTGCTAAACTGCCTTTCTTTATCTTTTTTTTTATATGTTTATTTATTTTTGAGAGAGAGAGAGAGAGAGAGAGAGAGAGAAAAAGCATGAGTGGGGGAGGGGCAGCGAGAGGGAGACAGAATCTAAAACAGATCCCAGGCTTAGAGCTGTCAGCACAGAGCCCGATGCGGGGATCAAACTCACGGACCATAAGATCATGGCCTGAGTGGAAGTCGGACGCTTAACTGACTGAGCCACCCAGGTGCCCCTGACTTTCTTTATCTTTAAAGATTATCTTTGGCTGCCTTGTTTCATACATAATCCTTCTTGAGTACTTCTGATTTTATTTTTAAAAATAAGAGTCATGTTGTTAATATGATATTGCATTTTAAGCTAATTTAGGAAATAAAATGGTATGCTCAATCTCCTAATAGCATTTTAAACTAAAAATTAATGATTAAATAAAATACTTTAATCTTATAAATTAACAGAGGCAAAGTGGTCAGACATCAAGCATCTGGTTATTAAAAGGAAACTGAAATATTGTAAGAATCAGATTTGAATGCACACTGAAAAGTAGAAATGGCCAATACTATCATATTTTTGAAGGTATTTTACATATCCTTTCTAGTTTTCCTTTCATTTAAAAATTTTTATATTCCTTTTTAATGACATGGAAATGAATTAGGAAATGTCAGGCTTTTCAAAATCAATCCAAACAGAATGTCAAACCAGGAGGTTTCATTTAGGGCAATGGGGGCTCCTTTGGTTGTTTCCTCTATCTCCCTCACTTCTTCATATCCTCAATCACTGCCATTTCTGGTCTGAGCTTTTACAGCACAGCTGCAAAGGATGCCCTCCTTAGAGACAGAAATGCATTCCGGCCATGATGAACTTGGAATGCCCTCAGGTTGTGGCAAGGGAGGAGATTAGCACTTGGACCTGGGTAACGTTCTTTTCTCATTTTTTTAATCAAAGTGCACCATTTGTGTTCCATACATACTGCCTGAGGCACAATTTATTTAAAACAATATGGCATATCAGATAAGGCTAATAATAATAATGGTAATAACAATAATAATAACAATACAGGAATAGCAATATGCTCATAAATAACATAGAAAACCACATGGCCCTAGTACCTTCATGAAATGGGACTTCAATATACATATTTCTTATACAGCTTTATGCATGACTTCATTTCTATGGTTTGCACTTCACTGCTCTGTTGTGTCACTCTCCCAATAAACCTATACATCACACAGAGTGAAATATGTTCGCAGTCTCTTTACTTGACGAAAAAAGAAGCAGTGTGGTTTAGAAGAATGAGCACTGAACCAGAAGTCCAAAGATTAGATCTTGAGTCCCAGCCCGGCCACTTCCCGGACTCCGGATGTTGGGTGAGTTGCATATCCTCTCTGATATTCAGTTTGCACACCAATGGGACATGTCTGTCCACACCCCAGAGTCCTTGTGGGAACTAATTGAGCTAATTCATGAGAAAGCATTCTAATACATTGCTGTACATAAAAGATTTTTGTGTTGGCAAGGGGAGGCTCAAAACTCTACAAATAAATGTATAGCTTTACATTTTTTAATACAAATTTTAGCTTTTCATAAATTTACTTACTGGTAAATTAGTTCTCTGCTGGTATTTCTGTGTGGTTTGTTGCCATATAAAGCAATATATGTGTTGAAGACCCTTAGATCTCTTTAGACTTGTTGTATTTTAGGAGTGATAAAGACTGAAAAGTATATGGTTAGGGCTGCTTTACCTCTTCATTTTCAATGAGTTATAATTTCACTTTTAAATTCTCGTATTTTTTGTACCAAAAAAAATAGCACATTGAAAAATGCAGAAGCATGTTAACTGACGTTGGTAGCTTTTAATCATACCGTGTCTTATCTGTTTGACTGCGGATGCCAATCTAATTTTGAAAATCATTATCTAACCTGTTCTATGTTACCAATAATTTCTGTCCTTTAAATAATTTAGACCTCGTGCAATTTCTGGTAAGCTTTTGGATCCCTGACTATACATTTGCTTTGACATCGTTTGAGTCACAGTACGTTTTTGAAATGAGAGGTTTGTTTTAATTAAAATTTTTGACTTCTAATGCTGTCGGGACTTCTCTCTTTTCATCATTGTTTCTACCACTTGAATGACATGCCCAAGCATACCAAACCTACGCAAAATGCTAAGAATCTAAATATTTTCTTATCATACATGATCCACGTACTGTATGAGAGTTGTAAAGTAAAGCATGGTGTGTTGCAGAAATCAGCCTTCCATATCACAGTTTTCCTCCCTGAATGAGGCAAGAGTCAGCCAGTAAATATATGTGGTCAACCTCAGATTTGCCTCACTGGGAGTTCACATGTATTTTTAACTGCCTTCAATTGTTAATGTATTCCTCAAATGAGACGCATCACCTTGAAGAATGACTTTTTGCCCTCTGGGAATAGGCCAAACAAGTATTTCATTCGCTATGATAATCAGTTCTACCTTCAGCAACGTATAAACCCAAATTTAATAGGCACTGGTGATTAGGTTTTAAGTCAGAGTCATCACTGTCCACTGTGAAAAATAATAAGAAAAGATACAAATTATAACGAATTTGCCTTCAGGAGGCCTTGTTAGACATAATGGGACCATAACTATTTCAGGATATGGTGAATAAATGCTTTTCCTTCTCATTATAGACATGTTTGAGTCACCAATTTTCAGTGATAAGAAAGATTTCCTTTAACTTGTGCTAAAGATATCTGAGGTCATTTGTTTTGTTCACTTAGCGCATAATAGTCTCGAAAGAGAAAAGGACCACTTACCATAAAACACTTATTTAAATCTTTTAAAATGCCTAAAACCATATAGAGCAATTCAAAGCGATAGATAAATTTAATCTTATCCAAACCTGCCACTGTCAGAATTATCCCAGGCTTTTCCCCAACTTAAACTTTGCATTGAAATCAAAAAGAATTGTACAGGACATTATGGAAAATAACAAATCAACCTTTAAATCAGCAGCTTAGGTTGTGGACAGTAAATGATACAGTGGTTCCACTTTCTTGGAACTGAGTAGCAGAAGAAAATGAAGAAAGATACTACTGACAGGGCAAGGATGATGGGAACAGGGTAGCATTATGAATGATATGTTAAGTGATTGGCTCAGATGGAATCATGGGATTGCTGCTGCCTTTTGCAGAAGCTGATTTTCATTCTTATTGTTCACCTCATAAGACTCCAACATACGGGAGGGGGAAGGGAGAGGAGAAGCTGTGTGTACATGCATTCCCTCTACATATACATATTTAGAAACAGTCTGAATATTTGCCCAGATATACAGAGTGGTGGGAATAAATACCTAATGCCAAAAATATGTATCTTGTCGGCAAGGTTTATTAGTTTTAATATTCATGTATCCTCTCTGCATTCTTCCGCGTGAATTCAAGTGCCATATTCCTTTTTATTTGATAAAACCAAAGACATATATATGCCTAACTCCAAAATAAGTGAAATAATAATTCAGTACTCTATAATAATATATTGAAGATAATAACAGAGACGTGATATGGGATGTTATGATGTGCTTAGAAATGCATTCTATATATTTTTTTCTTCAAACCAGTAGACACTTCTTGATTCATTTGGTCTGCCTGGCGTGTGTGTGTGTGTGTGTGTGTGTGTGTGTGTGTGTGTGTTGGCAGGGTGAAGGTAAGGGAGGAGGGGCTACAGATGGACCAGCAGTCAGAGAAAATGATTGTTACATGATGCAGTATATCAGAAACACATGCATAAAATTAAACACAATGCTGATGTCAAAGGGTTCATTTACTAAGATTTTCTTTAAACTAATTTCATTCCTACATAAATGTGATTAACTCAGAATGTCTTTAAATGCCAATTCTTTTGTGCACCAATGCCTAAGTTTATGGCGTAGCTAATGTTATAACTTTTGTTATTATGAATCTCTGGGTCTAAATAATAATCAATATAGCCAATAATTCACTTTATTTACTTTTTGCATTTTTAAAAATCTGAATTAGTAAATTAGCAGCCTGTCTGTATAAGGCTTATTTTTTCAGATGGAAAATATAACAGGCATTACTAACCAAAAACAAAAAAACAAAAAAATAAAATAAAATCAGAGCGACTCAAGGTACAGAATTATAGGCTTAGCAGTTGCTGTTCATAGATTTTAATAGATAGATATGGATAGCCATGCTAATTGGGAAGAGAAAACATTTGGAAAGTGTGCCATAATCAATTCATTTACCAAATCTTAGACCACAAGCCATCTTCTTTTAAATAAACATTTTAGAGGTTGCTTTCGGTGGGGCATGAATAGTTTTTACAATCAACAAATAATGTGAATCTGAAAAGTAATTTTTACTTGAGGATGGACGCATTTCTAGCCATAAAATTGCCTCTAAAATTTGGACAGAAGGAAAGAGAGTTCGATTTAAGGGAGATAAGAAAATGAGCAATCAGTAGACAACTGTAATTACTATGCCTTCCAAATTGATGATAGAGTTATACACTTGTTAGTATTAGGAGACCCTACAGATTTCATTTTCTAAGGTATGGCCCAGCAGGCATGTTCAGTGAAAGGGTGCCTGTGAATCCCCCTGTACCACTCAGCTCACCCCCTGAGGGGAAACGCCACGTGCATTCAAATCAAACGTTTTCCTATCAAGTTCTCAACTAATGGCTTTCCTAAGAGACCTGGGCCTGTCAGTCACCTCCTTCCTATTTAGACATGTTAAAACAGAATTTGTTGTTTATTTGTATTTCACTGAAGTGAGTCTGTTTTCTCATATTGAATTTGTATCCAAACCCCAGGTTGTCAATACTGCTTAGCTAGGGCTTCTGTTTGTTTTGTTTTTCTCTGCATGTAATCCAGAAAAATGGTACCGTTCATGTCAGTTTCAACCCTTGTATAAATTTATAGGCAGTGTATTAACTAATTGTTTAAAGTCACTAGTGCTAATGGCAGAAGCTAAAAAACACACCTCTTTCACAGAAAGCTGTTTTGTCAAATTCACAACTCATTAATATACCAGAAACACAACCCAGCCTAAGTCCCCATATGGAAGAAAAAGAAAGAAAAAACTATGCACCTTTAATAAGGAAAAACAGGGGCAACATTTTCAACTTAATTATTTTCTATATAAGTTAAAGCATATCTGGTCCCCTTAGAAAAAGAATCCAATGGTATAATGTCATGTTATTTGACCAGATTGTTGTGATTTTTCTTGGTGGAGAAAAAAAAAAAAAGAACTACATGTGTGTGTGTGTCTGTTCCTGTGCTTACAACCTCTAAGTTAGTTTACTTGTGTTTAAGACTAAATGCTAAGTATTAAGTATTTCATAAAAACAAGAACTGTTATGTTTGATATGCACTTCAAAAGCCTAAAAGGCCAAAGAAAGCTCTTCCTTAATTATTGAAGAAGTGTCTGTAAAGGAAACATGAGCAAATAGCATTCATGCTTTCATCCCAGTAACCTTTTATTGTCCTTTTCTTCAGATGGCCAAGTCAGTATATTTAATAAAGGCAGCAGAAACCATCAAAGAAGGCAGGGCTCTAATAAATGGTCCTGATTAAAGGCCCTGACAGGGTATGAACTTTGCATAAATTTTCTTATGGTGTCAGGCTAGGATACTGATTGAAAACTCATTAACATAATCACACATTTAGAGGAAATGCTGTAATGTATCAAAAACATTTCCCTTAGTGTAATAATTTTAAGGACATTAAAATGCAAATGATAATAAGGAGCTGCATTTAGTGATGTTCTGAAAGCCTGATTATTCAAATATTTAGTATGAAGTATGGAACTGCGTTCAGTAATACATCTACGTGAATTCAAAAATTTAATCTATGCATGGACTCAAAAGTCTTCTTCAGTCTTACCAACTATTTTTCCACTTCACAGACACACAAAATCCAACAAGAAAATTTGGCTTAAGTGTTGTAGAGAAATACTAAAAAATAATTTTAAACCACTACATTAAAAAAAAAAAATCAATACAGGCTCCCAGGACTGTTTTTCTCTGGTGTCGGAAAAAATACTGAAAAGCAGTTAGCATTTCCGTTTTGGTAGGACTGTGCTTTGAAAAACTGCTGAAGTATTTGCAGTGTCCTCTTCCCTGCTTTTATTAAAATGTGTACAAAGCATCAGAGACTGTCGTAGGCCACAGCAGTGCTATCCCTTAATGCTAATTCTCAACAATAAAAGAAACACCGCCCTCCCCCCACACAAATAGCCATAATTATGTAAAGAATGACTGCTTCAGACTGATGACTTTCAATATGCTCAAGTCTAGCAGACTGGGAGAAGAGGCCAGAAAGGTCAACAGTAATTCATAACTGCTATAAAATTGTGTACCATCCCAGGGCTTCTGCAGGATGCTGACATTATCATGCGTCTTCTGCTGGTTTGTATATGTAAATTTGTGATAGGAAGTGCACTGCTTTTACCGTATCACATGCAGAGCATCAATCAGGCAGTGGAATACATCAGAGTATTTTCATTATGCTTAGTTATTTACTGCATCAAAAGAAATTACCCTGGCAAGCCAAGCGGCCTTCTCTGGGTAGCATGATATGACCAACCAGGTTTCAGCTCAGGAGTCTTGTAAACATTACAGGATTAATCTCGCAATCACAATCATCAATCTTTCCTAGTCCTGCCTGGGTGCAACTGTGGAGATTGGTAACCAGGCCACCATGTGGATTTAAATTTAACCCTGAACATCAAAAACTAGATGTCAGACCTAAGCTGCAGATTGCAAAACACCTGTGTTTTTTCAACTGGGTTTGAAGACAATAGTCGAAAGGGTACAATGGACTCCTTTAAAATCATATTTAATTTGTCACTTTCATTTTTAGTACTTGCCTCAGAAATTAGAAGTTTTTTTTCAAACACTTTTTTTTTTTTTAAACGTCAGCTCTAAGTGGGAAACGAGACCACGTTTAGCCATGTAGACAGTTTGTTCCGTGTGGTAACGTAGGCACTGTAAGACGCTCTGCAGAGCTGTGAGATTCGACCTTGGCCAGAGGTTTGGGGACCCGCCCAAACACCATTGGCACTGGGCCAGCGGAGGTTAAAGCCCTGGGGAGTGATAGAGTTAGCCCCTGTCCAAGAGAGCGTTAAAGGTGTCTTGCTGACTCATAAGATGATACTGGCCTTGATTGCTGAAGCAACTGCTTGCTTACCCGCCTGCCCAGAGAAAAAGACTGTCTCCCCTTTTCTTCCCTACCAACAGGAGGGGGAGAAGAGATGGGTAAGACAGAAGGGCTAAATGAACATTCTATCATGTTAAGTTTAGCGACTGCATGGAACATAGCCTATTCTATTTAGATAATGCAGAAGATAATGTGCATTCATTTTTGAAAGTCAGGTGAAAACCATGATGATAATGATCATTTTTCCATAGTCAAGAAACAATAAATATATAATGAGCAGGTCATGTATAGACTGCCTGGCAGTTTAATTTGAACTGTGACCTTTTATTATTATTTTTTGTCCAAGGCACTTTTTGCTGAACACGTAGCACGGAGTCAATTCTTTTTTTTTTTTTTTTTTTTCTTTCTCTCTCAGTATCTTGCTGGCTCCCATCTTTGAATAAAAGATGGAGCACCTATAAAAATAGGCCTTTCCCTTTCTTCCAATAAAGGTTTTCAAATCTAGTAGTTTATATTCATCCTATATATAAAAAGTAGATATTTCTTCTCCATGCTTTAATCTCCACTTGATTTAATCGGCGCTATAGGTACTTTGCTAGAATTGTATGACTACAGTAAAAAAAAAAAAAAAAAAATTTGCGTCGTCTATTGAGAATTCCATAAGAGCTATTCATCTCCACTCAAGTGATCATTCTAAATGACTTTCTTGATCATATGAAGTTTAGCTTTAAAAAATACTGAAAAAAATTACGAATAAAATTATATTTTCCAAGCAAATTGTATGAAAGTAAAAGAGAAATTCATCTTAAGGAGATGGCAATGACTGACTGAAATTTTAAGTTTCCTTGCCTCTCTGTTTTCTTTCTTGTGTGGTTTTGTTTTGTTTCTTGGTTTGGTTGCTGTTGAGGCTAGTGAGGCTTTTTGTCATTAACATTGTCGCTGCTTTTTGTTGTATACCATCCGGAGGGTGATTGGCCTTCAAATATCTAATATCTTGATGCTGTGTTTATGTTTATAGAATTGTGGCTCCCCAAATTCTCCTTAAGGTTTGGTTTCCTTGGGGGGGGGGTTCCAGGCACAAGTGTATTATGTATCTTCAGCTTTTCACACAACGTGGACTAGCACATGCTTCTGGCTCTTGCAGTTTTATGACCAGATAGAGGTTCTTCTGTCTTGTTCTTTAAGAACATGATGTGTTACATGAAAATGATTGTTTTGAAAAGTCCTTATAATACATCTATGATCAGCTGACCTTGGTCAGAGCAGCAAGGCTGGAAATAGAGTTGGTGGTATATCCATCACCATGGCATAAGTTTGAGCAATTTCTTCGGCTTCTTGCTTGGGTTTTATAATTTGGTGCTGGATTTTAGTCCTGGCTGAAGATTTGAAACAACAGATAAATACTGGATATCCGTGGTGAAGATGTTAGGGTAGTAAAAAGGCTATGCAGCGACTGGTAGGTAAAGAGTAATCCCATCCCCTGAGATAGGAAGGCAGGACGGTGGTTACATTCCTCAGCACAAGCAACCGACAGGGTACATTGTGGACTTCGGGAAGCACGGACCTGATTCTCAAATCTGCTACTTCCCAGGTACATAACCTTAAATACATCATTTGACTCTATTACTCTCAGTGTTAACTATTTAAAATTCATTTACTCAACAAACATAACGACATTCCTATGTACCCCACTAGGTAATAAGCAAGGAGCTGAAGGAACAAAGTTAAAGTTACATGGCCCTAGTCTTCGAATAACGATAACAGCTGACATGTGTGCGAAACACATTTATCCTGGGTAAAAAAAGATGATACTTATCACTAGACAGGTTAAATAAACTAGTGGCAGAGGCAAGACCTGAACACAGATTCACCTGACACTGGACTTCCTGCTCATGATTTTGTGGGGCATCTTGAAGAATTTCAATATTTTACACAATTTTAGTAAGGATCAAATGAGAAAAGTTACGTGACAGTGGTATACACTGTAATGTGCTATAGCGATATTTTTGTCATTATTGTTAGCATGAAAATACCAGAGATTTTTGCTTACACTGCTTTTAACCTTAATAATCCCCTCCCATGGGGCATCTGGGTGGCTCAGTCAGTCAAGCATCCAGCTTCGGCTCAGGTCATGATCTCACGGTTCAGTTCATGAGTTCAAGCCGTGCGTCGAGCTCTGTGCTGACAGCTCAGAGCCTGGAGCGTGCTGTGGGCTTCTGTGTCTCCCTCTCTCTCTGTCCCTCCCCTGCTCACGCTCTGTCTCTGTCTCTCAAGAATAAATAAAAAACATTTAAAAATTAAAAAAAATAATAATTCCCACTACATAATTTGGACTATGCCATTTAAATAGCATCCAAAAACAAAAACAAAAAAAAAAAAAAAAGAAAAAAGAAAGAAAAAATCTACCTATATAAACAGAAACACTATCAGGGATTCCCTATCAGTGCTTCTAAGCCAGTTATACATGACTCCTTAGTGAACATTAAACAAATACAAACCTAAGTAAGACATTTTTCTACATATGAAAATCTCTGGAAAGCACAAGTCTACTGTTTACATTAGACCTGGAACATCCTTAGTAATTCCTTAGGCATTTTAGGTTATCCACCAATTGAGCGGGAATGATGACATTAATCCAGCACCTGCAGACCTTATAAATGTAACATGTTTTTCACTCCACCAGAATCTCTAATTTAATATTGATGCCATTTAACACAGAATTTTTCTCTTACACACAATTTTTATCTCCGACCAGGGCTTTCAAACCAAAACATCTAAGATCCAAAAAACAAAATGAAAACAAATGAACAAAGAAACCCTCCACCCCTCCCCATTACCTACTTTACATCATTCCCTACCATTTGCATTCTTTTGTGCCTTTGATAGAGCCACACGATTTTATGAACAAAGCAATAAAATAGGAATAAAAAAAATTGCCTCCATTGTTAATACCACCCTCCCAAAAACGTATGGTTTAAGTTGAAGAAAGTTTTGTCAAATTTTGGTGCCTCATTTGTTGATCTCTCACATACATTAGTAAATGCATTTACTTAAAGCTCTTTATATGACGAAGGACATTAAATGAAGGAATTTTTAAAGTAGATACCAACAACATAACTACTTAAAAAGAATATAATAAAGCACACAGGTTTTTACTTGCTATTTGATATCCATTGCCACAAGATAAAATTCAATTATGGGGTCTTAGTTAAATGAACTTCCTAAAGATTTAAGGCGAATGGTAGGTAAGCAATTCCATTCTTGGCATACGTCTTTTAGAAATTAAAAGAAAATAATATCATTTTTATTGAAAGAAAAAAATTCTGAGTCTTGAAAAAATTGAGAAGAGTTTAACAGTTGCTAAAAGCATGAAGAAACATCCCAGTTTTTTAAATATTATAATTAGGTTTGCCTCCAAGGAAGTATTTTTAAAGAAATATTTTATTAGAATATTCTATTCCAAGTATATCATTTAAACTTCCATTGCTTCCAAATGTTCCCAAGTATCCAAAATTTTGTCATACAGTGTTAATAGTTATATTAACTATTCTCAGGTAAGTCATGACAAATTTTCTGTCAAGTAAAAAGCATATTACTAAGGCGAAAACTCATTTCAAACAATATTATAATAAATTATATGCAAATATTGAATCAAAATTTTAATTCTTAGCCAGTATAGACATGTGAGATTAGCCATTAGGTGTATCATGTGTAAAAATGTATGATCAGGGGCACCTGGGTGGCTCAGTCGGTTGGGCGTCCGACTTCAGCTCAGGTCATGATCTCACTGTCCATGAGTTCGAGCCCCATGTCGTGCTCTGTGCTGACAGCTCAGAGCCTGGAGCCTGCTTCTGATTCTGTGTCTCCCTCTCTCTGGCCCTCCCCCACTCACACTCTGTCTCACTCTCTCTCTCAAAAATAAATAAACTTTAAAAAAAAAAAAAAAAAATGTATGATCAATAGAGTTTTCTATGACACAAATTGGAAACTTTTTTAACTAAAGAACACGATATTTATAATTGTGTTCCTTGAATTCAGTTTTAATTTCCTTTATTTTTGGAAGCAGTTATTGGAAAATTTGTACAGACTTCTCTCTATGTTCTTTACAGTACCAAATATGTTTAAATACTTACCATGTACCATTTCCAAAAAAGCACCCTGAAATTTTGGATTTGTTTCTAGAAAATAGGATATTAAATAACAATATAACACTGCTATCGTGCTCTTTCTTGCAATGCGGAGTACTTCGGAATTGAAAGATTTTGCTTTATATGCTACTGTTCTCATTTTCAAACACCACGCCAGTATAGACATAACAGAAGTGATGTAATGACAACACTGTCAAAGACTGTATCATTCTCACTTAGTGACAAACACATGCAGACTTACGTTCTCTAACAAACTTGCACAGACATCATTTATAGGTTTATTAAGGACAAATTGGATTATGATGTGGGCTGATAATAATTAATGGCATTTATAAATGAATACATGGGAACTGCTCAATTCATTGGGGGCCCTGGGAGTTTCTGTCAAATTAAAGACCTTCCTGTTCAAGTAACAACCATAAAAAATGCGGTAACATCTTAAAAGAATGACACTGCCCACTCTCTTAGTGTGATGGCCAAAAGAAAACGGTTAAGTACATGCCTTTACAACTTATTTATAATTGTGTACATCCGTTTCTGTGCAAATTCATTACACTGATTACAACAGATACCTGAAAAACAAACACTCTAAACAATGAAATAAGCTTGTAACAGTTTTGCGGATTGTGCGGGTTGTTAGTGCATAGCAAAGACTGATAGATATTCAATTTCGGGATGACTCTAAAATTAAAAATACACACATACGCACCCTCACTCCTCTAATATTGAAAATTAGCTATTAAATATGCATGTATTAGTTTAACATTGTGTCTTTTTAAAGAAAACTGAAATGTTAAGCATGGTGAAACCTATCAGGTAAAATTTATGAAAATTTACAGATTACCTAAAACGTTAGAAGTTAATTATAGCCCGCTTTCCCTGGCATGTCAGCTTGATTAAATTTGGAGTTTGGAGATGAATTGGCCCAAATTCATTAGTGTTCCCTGGGTGCAGATGTTGGTCAAGGTCAAGCAAAGCACGTTGACTGTAATGTTAGAGAGGAGGGGGAAGGGATTCCAAAGAAGGTAGACTCTTAAAAGGTCTGGGGTTGCAGCAAGAAACTTTGATACTTTTTAACTTAATAAATCTTGACAGCCTAATCATGGCTAAGCCTTTGCAGTGTTATTGGTACAGATGGCAAAGCTAGACATATTTAAAGAGATCTCAGCAGCCAGTAGAAGAGAGTACTGAATCCAAATGCAGTGTTGGGCTCTAGGAGAAACTGAAAGAAAGGAGGATAAAAAGCTACAGCATTTCCATCTCCTGACATCTCCAACAGCCTCAGATACAAAATATGATAAGGCTCCTGCTGAGCTAATAAGCCCAACAAATGTCTGTGTCCGTGAAGTAGATGAAGTGGGATCAAGCAGAGGGGGCTGCTGTATGAAAATCAGCCAGCGCCCAGGGTATAATGGCACTAGAGAAAGCTGCAAGGTCAGGCTGATGACAGAGACACCAGTTAAGTAGAGACCCCATCAGTAAGAAAGGTTCGCCTGCTGGATCCAAGACATGACCATTAAAATAAAATGAACTACCTATTTAAAGGAGGGAAGAAAATAAGAAAACGAAGAAAACAAAAACCCTCCAGAAGAATTTCATGTTTTATTTTCATATTTTCCTCGCATACGACTGCTGCATCTTTTATGTACAGGCTACCTACCCAGAGCAGAAACTAGAATATTGGGCTGGGGCTGGAGACTTGAGATGGGACATGTACTTCAAAATGCTGTTAAATTTGTTGGTTCTGTCTGATGATTTTAGTGGGTTCACCACCTTTGCTGAGCATGATTTGTTTAATCAAATGCCGCATCATGATGAACAGAGTCGTGACCACTGCCTCATGAGCCACAAGTTTCCAAGGGGAAAAAGATTACATGATGAAATACAGACTCTTCTTCTCTGCTTGCTTTTAAATAAATAGAGTGACTTATACATTCTTATTGTAAGGGAATATATTTTTCAGTAAAATAAAGCATTGATATCAGTTGAAATTATATGATTCAGACCAGCAAACCTGACACAGGTATCATGAAAAGCAGCCAATGTGCTTGGCTTCTGACAGCATATGCATTCAGGACCTGCCAGTTTTAGCACTGAGAATCCTGTGTCCCACAAACCCTCTTAGTGGTCACTGTACTACCATGACTGAACCAGTTTTCTGAGGCAAAGCTATAGCCAATGGCATGGTGAATCTCACTGGGTCTAGGAGGCAAAGTATGTAGAATGAGGGAGTGATTAGTCATTAGACAGTCAAGCCAAGCTGTATGATTCAGGGCAAGAAACACTCATAGGAGACTAAATCATCCAGATGGGTTGTCACTTTGATCTGATTAGCTTTATCATCCCCAACTCTTCTCGGTGCTTCTTAAAGCCACTACCTAGTGTTTACACACACACACACACACACACACACACACACACACACACAGTGTAGAACAACTAAAACGATATCTATAAACTGTACTTTTTCACTGTTTTTCCTGATGCTTCAATGATCCACATTGACCTAAAAACCAACCCTGGATGTTCCACAGAGTGTCTAATTCTATGGCCCATCGTCCAGCCCAAAAGAAACACATGCTGATTAAAAGAAAATGGCAATGCTTTTCTTCAGGTTTATGGAAACGAAAGCTAGCATATTGAAATAATGCTTAAGAATGTCCCTTTCCAGCTTTAGGAATGGTTTTGCATAATCTTCAGGGGTTTTTTTTTTTTACTTGCGTAATAATTAGACTATGCTTGAAATTTCAAGAGTATGTCAAATTGCTACATTAATTCTTAACAGATCATGTCAATTTCATAATATCTGTGAAGCCTTGTTAAAAAGGTGAAAAACGTTTAAACACCATGTGAGGTGGCTCATTAAACATGTACGAAACCTTTGAAATTCTGACAGCATTACCATGAAATATCAGATTGGGTATACCTCTAGTATTTTTTTAAACCCATCTTTAGTTTTAATTTCATACAAATGCAAATACAATACTAGTGCTACATTTTAGAATCATTTCTTTGGGTATAGTCCTAAAATAGCATGCCATTGGTCTTAGAAATACAAACTTCACGACTCTGAGATAATTACTATGGCAGTGATGAGTGGAAGATGAATTGCCAAGAGTTGGTTTTAACAGTTGTGAAGGTATTTCTCAAGCTATAATTAATATCTCTTAAAACACCTCCCCTAGGGTAAAATATCAAAAGGAGTTAACTATTGCACCCACTTTTTTTTCACTTTAGCTCACTGCTTTAAAGAGTTAAGCATCAATGAAACTGATTTCCAATCACCTAAGAAACATGTTCATTCAGTTCATGTTAATCTTCAAAACTGATGGGTGTCATTCAGAAGAAAGGAATTTCCAATTTCACTTGTTCTTGCTGAAGCCGATCTCAGGATTGCCGAAGAAGGGTCTCCTGTAATAGTGTAACATTGACTTGATGATCTGTCATTTTTCCTCCAGCTGTATGATTCTATGGTTATGAGGTTATCCATGCAGATTGTTCATGAAGGTAATATCTTCTCATAAGAAGAGGCGTAGAGCCCTTAACTTTCCTCGTGACATTTTTATACCTTCCCCCAACTCATTCTGTGCAAAATAATTTTGGTTTGGGGAAAACAAAAGAAATAGTAACTTTTACCTGGAGTAAAGGGTAGATTAGTGCTGACATTGCCACCAGTAGTACTAAGAAAGATAAAGAAAGACTTTAATAATTCAAGTGTTTAATAAGTAGAAAGCACCATGCAGATAGTACTATTAGCTTAGTTCAAAGAGATGTTATGGGTAAAAGTGATAAGCAAAAGCAATAACATTAAGATTTTGTTTGGTACACAGATCAGGGACAAATATATAGTATTTAGAGTGCACTGGAATTACACAGACTTTTCTGATAGAATTTCCAGCTAGAAATCTGTACTCATCTTATAGCTAGTATTGATTGAATGTCTTCTTATTTAAAGAAGATATTTTACCGATGACAATTATAAGTATTATTGGTTTGGGTTTTGTAGATAAACATGGAGTGAAGCACTGAATTTATTTCATTTCAAGACAATATGAACAAGTCATGTAAAGTTCATTATTAGTCTCACCAAGCTTATTAAGTTGAAATCTATAGTCCTAGAAACTGTCTTAAAATTCCTTTCCAGTGTATTTTTCCATTACAAAAGATATGAGGAATATATAATGAAATTCAAGTTTCAGAAAACGCAACAAATCTGGAAAGTATGTATATAACAAAGATATTCCAGGACTTGTACTCTGATGTCAAAAAGAATGGGATCAAATTCTAGCTCTGAAACGTACTGTTGGAGCAAGTTTAAATTTGCTAATCCCCAGATTTCTCATCTAGAAAATCCAAAGGATAACGGTACCTATTTTAGAAAGGTTGTGGAAATAGAAAATCTGTTCGATGTTAAACAGTAAGCTCCTTGAAAGCAAGGGCCATTCAGCTTATAACTTCTTGAATTGAGGTGACACTCGAAACACAAACCGAAGTGAACAATACGAGCTCCTCGAAAAAACATCTTCCTCTCAAAATTAAGTTCTTTTAAATATTGGGTTAATTGTTTCTCCAATTCTTCAAAATTGTTTGCTTTCCCAACTCTCTCATCTTTCTCTAAGGTAGTGATAATTTCCCTGGGGAGATTCAGCCTTTCCATTCTTTCTATTTACTCTAGTCTTCCGTCTTCCCTTTCTCTCTCCTCCTCTTCCTCTTCCTCTACTACCCACCCCCCATCGCAGTAACAGTAATAATAATAGTATTTTTTTAAAGCGTATTGATTGGTCTACTTAATTATGAAGTTTAAGGTTGTGTGTCTTCAGGAATAGCTGAACCAAAGAAGACAAAGATTGTCATCAACCACTTTCTTTCTCTCCTGTGGCCCTGGGTTGTCTCTATTTCTTAGGAGGCCCTCCATGGGTGCTGCTAAATGATCAACAGAGACTTATCACATGCTGTCAGCTGAAGCATCTCTTTTTGCCTCCCTCCTGGCTGATTTCTTCAGCTGTAGCCATTTCTCTCTGTAATCCACCTTTCATACTGATAACATTTATCTCTTGCCAACATTTCTGGATTCATGTGTAGGGTGTGACTATAAAATGATTGTTTTTTAGGTTGCATCTAGCAAAATTATAATTTTCAACTGAAAATGATCAGTATTTAACACCCAAGACATAACCCAAGGATGATGCTGTTTTTA
The DNA here is from genome assembly GCF_018350195.1 of Panthera tigris. NCBI lineage: Eukaryota > Metazoa > Chordata > Mammalia > Carnivora > Felidae > Panthera > Panthera tigris. The sequence continues at coordinate 25,908,154 of NC_056676.1, forward strand.
AAAAAGCACATGTGGAACTTGCTTTTGGATTTCCTGCAAGGATTTTTAGCTTGACCAACAAGAAATGTAATCTTACCTTTGATCATCAAACTTCATAGTTTACTCATAAACCTATGACTCAGGTTTGCTCACTCAGCTTCGTAAAACTTCATTCCACATGTTTTTGGCTGTTCTCCAAAATCGCTGAGGCTCCAACACCTATCTCCAGTTTTCTTTGGTAAAATGTATTTTCCAAGGAGGCAATTCCACAACAACAACAAAAAAAAGACTTCTAAATTTAGGGAGGCTCTTAGGACAGATGCAAAGTTTTCCAAGAGAAATATTCTCTAAAGGGCAGTATGTACTCAGATATATAAGTTTTTGGTAAGTTATGTTTAAAAATTGGTCATAAATTTTTACATATTAATATTTTGAATCTAAGTATGTCATACATATGCCTGGGCATGCTTATATATAGATACACATGTACATGGAGGAAAACCTTCTCTGTAAAAGTTAGGAAACATGAACTTCATTGTCACCGATTTTCATTTTATCAATATGTCAGCTAAAAATAGACAGATGACTTTAGCTAAAGGTGCCTATTTCTCCTATGCTTTTTGAATATGGTCAGGCATGAGACCCAGGACTTCACCCGTCACATTCATATTGTGATTTAGGAAACGCTTGTCTTTTCCTGGTCATATAATTTCAGCCTCAAGGAATTCACTCATCATTTCATCATTACTTGTACCTAAACTCCAAGAATACCTAGGGAAGTTTGGCACTCTCATTGAAGGAACAGAAATTATGGGAGTATTTCTGGACATATCATAACCAAGATTTCAGACAGCTTTGCCATAGATTTCCAAATTCATTTTGTTCTGACTTTTCTCCTTAACCCAAATTGTGCAACCCAAATTGTAAAGCAATGTGCTCATTTAACTCTAAACAATAGTTAAAACAAATACTGGCTACTGACAACTCAGTTTTTCCAGTGTTGCAAACGTCACGGGACTCTTTGTCGGGACATAATAACCCCTCACGTTTTTAAATCTTAAGAGACACCAAATATTCCAAATTGTCAGGGTAAGAAGACACACAGAACAAGATCAATTCTACCATGCTCCCAAAGCCCAGTGTAAAACGCAGCATATTTACAAAGTGGCCTCACTAAACTTTTTGAAGTTTTCTCTGTTTTCATTTTGCATGTTTATCAATGTAAGACATGGATATGGCTTAAAAATTCAGTAGTGATAAAAAGCTAGTTACCCATCCTGTACCCCTCCATGCCTAGGATAACTCCTTACTTTCAATGTCTGTTTCAGCCAATTTCTTTTAGAAATTATCTATGAATTTTTAAATAATATGCTAATATCCATGCTTATTGGTTTATCCATTTTTGTCTTTATCCTCTAAAATCCTGTCCTGTCAATATGCCTATTTTTAGTTAGATAAGTAGCCAGGGTTTGCTTTACTGTAATTTTATGAATATTACTCACTTCAGAGCTAAATAGTATACTCTGATTACGTCTGCTTTCTGGGGTAACCTTTTGCTTTTCCTGGAGTAAATAAATGTTTTGCTATTTGCAACCTCTGGCACACTCTGCTTCGTTTTGGAGCTGTGGAAAAATCTCGGGCTTTGAAATTAGTAAACTAGTATTCAGTGGTGGTTGTGCTATTGCTTGTGACCTCTGGTAAGTGACATGGATTTCTGATCCTCAGTAATCACTTCCAGGGGTGGGAGGGGGTGGGGAAGTACAAATCAATAACTTCCGTGAAGAATATCTATGGGGAGTGAAAAGAAATGCCACACGTGTATGCATCTGCCTAGAGTCCCCTTCACCAAATGTAGCCCCTCCTACTTAGATCTTCACACCAAAACCATGAGGTGGGTAACACTGGAATTATTACCATGTTAGAAGAACACTGAGCTCAAGAACACTAAAGGAATAACCCAAAGATGCCAACAGAAAAGAACTCAAACCCAAGCTATTCCAATAACAAATCCGGGGCCCTTGACCCCAAGGCATGTTGAGACTCTGTCCGGCCAAATCAGTATTCAACCTTGGTGGCAAAATGATACAAAATAGCCTACTTCTTAGTTAATTTGGATTAACTGGTGGAGTGATTCGAAATCCTTTTCCTCCATTTTCTCATGCCCTGTACAAGAAGACTGTAACAGAGACAGTCAATGTAAAAAATGTGAAAGATAGGTACAGAAAGTTACATATTATTATATAAAGTCTCCAGGGTGGTATAGGCTGGTATAGGCTGGTTGTCAGTTAGTTTTCTACCATCTTCTATATATTAAAAGCTCCCTTGTGGCCCTGAGCCTGAAGATGTGACCACACTATTACCTTAGCTTTGGCACTCCTCATCTTGTAAATTGTCATAAAACCAATATTCTCAGGTTGGATATCTTGACTTAAGAAATAATTATTACAGGTGCTGGGAATATTAAAAGAACCAATTGCTTATGTCAGATAATAGGCTGTTGGTTTGGCTAGTCTTTTGTTTTTGTTTTTGTTTCTGTCTTTACCTTATTTTCATCAGTAGGAACATCAGAAAAACTTACAGAGCTTTTACAAGCTACTGGAATCTTGTTATGCTGGGCTAAATCTAATCTGCCCCACTCCCTTTTTGAGAAGCCACTGATCTATACAAAACCGAATAACTTTTTCTTGGCCTTTATCATTTTTTTTTCTTCTGTTTCTCTCAAAATTATTTTCATAGCTTCCTTAACCAGCAGTTCTTTTCATGTTATATCCGTGTACAAGTGAAGTTAAGTAAAATTAAGGAACTGACAAAAAGAACAGCTGAAGTTCAAATATGGCACTTTTAATTCTAACACTGATCACTTTAAAACTCTACCACACTCACTTTGTCACAGATATTTGAAAAGATGAAATAAAATAAGTCAAATAGTATCACACAATCAAATACATAGATTAGGAAGAATTCATCACCATATTAAAAACTGTCATTTTGAATGCTAGAATGTTCTCGACTTTGATGCCCATGTAGAGAGTAGACAAAAATGAAAGGACGTTAAACCCTGATTCTTGAATCTCCTTGTCAATACACCTGCCAGATTAATACCTCCAATGATGAGACTTCAGTGTTTTCCAATGAAATATATTTTGCCTTTGGACAACTTTGTGGGAGAGTTTTGGGGTTTTTTTTCTGTTTCTTTTCTTTTTTTTTAATTGTGCTGAAATATTCCTTCCTGTAACATCCTGTCTTTGATCAGTTCTCACTCAGAAACTAGACAGAATGAAACTAGGTTTTTTTTTCCCCACATGACAGCACTTTAAATATTTGAAAACAATGCTCATGTTTCCCCTAAGGTTTTCTCTTTTCCAGTCTAAATGCCCCAATCTCATCAACTATCCCTTTTATGATACATTTTACATTTTCCTCACTATTCTTTTCTTTTGCCCTGGATTCTTTCCCTGTTTGGCACTATCTATTTTAAAGTGTGGCACACAGAATTGAATATAATACTAATGCAAAAGCTTACCCGTATTCCACAGAGCGTAATTATCATCTCCCTTATTCTACTCACTATACCTTCATTAATGCATCCTAAGACCACATGAGCATTCAGAAAGAGAAATCAGAGCACAGTGTTGATCCAACATCCTAACATCCATGTTACCCACCATCCCTACCTCCTGGTCTTCTCATCCTTGACCTCCTCAACCGCAGTGATAATTTTCTTCCTTCCACCTCAGTGACCTGCTGCCATAGATGTTACCATAACTGGGAATTCTAACAGTGTTGAAGACTCAGCACCAAACACTTCATTACTACACATAATCCGACAAATTAACTTTCTGTAAAGGCACTGGTGTCTTTTTTTGAGCTCCCAACCTCTTTACCCTACATCCATTTCACCATCCATAACTGCATCCCTGTCTTTATGACCCTCATTGTCAAATATAGATTTCATACTCTGTGGATTAATGACTCCCTCCAAATAACTTCAACTCTCTCCTGCCTATCCTTCTTCATAATGTTCCCCCAGAAAATCCCAACACCAGAGGACACCTGCCATTTTTGAGGTGCCGATACAGAATAACCAAAGTTGTTTGGAGTAAACCACCCAAGCTGACTAATTTACTGTAGACTCGTTATCAAAACCCTCAACTGGGTGTTCAGTTCTTCCATGCAATCGTGCTGTGTTTCTTTACGAGGTTAGTTTTTAAACTCCTCACAATGACTATTTTGTACCTCATTGTCTTTTCTAAAACCTCACATAAATTCTTCCACCCCTTCAGGCTTAACTATCGACATCATCTCTTACCGTATTATAAAAGACATTTGCTGTTTGCTTTTCCACAAATGTGATCACAAGACTTTCACTTTCTTCTTCGAAATCATTAATAGTGCTCGCTTTCGCAGCACACGTACTAAAATCATTGATGAAATGTTTGAGTTGGAAAAGCCCAAAGAAAGCCCTGTGGAAGGTGGCTGCCAGTTAAAAAAATCGGCTCAATTGTGCCACTGTAGGGTTATGTCTCCCTAGCACGTACATGGGGACTCCTTGAGGTATGTTGTCAGATGTCTCCAGCTGCCCTGTGTACATCACCCTTTGGTTCCCTGGTGGGCTTGACTTGTACTTAATGAACGTGTACTAGATACTACTAGTCACAACTGTCTTTCCTTCTCGAGGGGATCCAATGGTGACAATTTTTTAGTAAGCTTTTGGGAATATCGCCGGGAATTACCATTAAAACAGCCATTCACTTGGAAACCATCATTCTGGTTTTCAAAATTCAAACCCTCAATGGGAAAACTGAAAATAAGCCAGAGATCATTTCACACTATAAATATTTATTTATTTTGCGGAGAGTACAAGCGGGGGGAAGGGCACAGACAGGAGGCAGACCATCCTAAGCGGTCTCTGCACTGACAGTCTGACTGTAGTGAGCCCGATGCGGGGCTCCAACGTGCAAACCTAGACATCATGACCTGAGCGAAGTCTGATGCTCAACCGCCTGAGCCACCCAGGTGCTCCTCACACTATAGTTCAGTGAAACATTCATAGAAAAAGAAGAGATTTTCCAGATCACGTGTTCCATTTCTTGACCTCCTAACAGAGCCTCACAACTACCAGGTAGATGAATGAATGTTCAAGGATAGTTTTGAAAAATTCCACAATCGCCCTTATCAATTCATTTTCATTCTTAATAAATGTCACAGTCAGAAGTTCTACTTTAAAACTCAACTTCCTCGTGATAAGACAAACTGTAAGTCCAATTTTACTTGATTTTTTCCCTTTGTCATAACACGCATACCATGCATAACGTTGCAAAGAGGGCTTAGACAAAGTGAAGTGCAGCTTAAATGTACAGCACCACGATTCCACATAAATAAATATTTATTTTATATTTAAAGGTTATTGCTTTTTATTTTTAATACTTTGTGTCTAGACTAGACAATCCCACTTCATTAGCCTTTTTCTTTAATGCTTTATTTATTTACTTTTGCGAGAGGAGGGAGGGGCAGTGAGAGAGAGGGAGGGAGAGAATCCCAAGCTGGTTCCACACTGTCAGCACAGAGCCGGATGTGGGGCTCGAACTCACCATCCCATGAGATCCTGACCTGAGCAGAAATCGAGTCTGACGCTTAACCCGCTGAGCCACCCAGGCACCCCTAACTTTTCTTCATGAACCTTTACCTCAGATCTGAATTGTACTTCCATCTCTGTCATTCCACCAGGAAACCCTGTTCATTGCAAGGTGGAACTGGGAATAAGTAATTAGAACTTCTAAACATTGAAAAATCCAATTGGTTTTATCATTTCTACAATTCACAAATATTGCAACTCCTTCTAAGTTCTACGACCAAAACAGGGATGTTTGGCTCCCTTTTCCAGCCAAATGGCAATTGAGCTCTATAGACTGAAAGCACTGACCCTCTACAGCTTTCCGTAACCCAGAACTCCCTGAACAGCTCCCGCAGAGCTGTGGGAACAAAGGAGTTTTGCACTCAGCTGCATTCATTATGTTTATAGTCTAATACTTCTTCCGGACTACCTAGATATGACTCTGATAGGCATTATGGAAAGACTTAGACAGATTTGTCAGGTGTCGTGGAAACATTCGCGAAATTACCAATAACTTTAGCGTCAGTGGCAGAAGAAGGAAAAGCACACTGTGGTTTTTAATAATAATGGTTTTCAAAGATTGCATTACATGTATAAAATAATGGAATTGTGTCTACAGGTGCACTCCAGAACTTATGGTTTTATTAGATAAGGTATTATACAAAAGTACATACATATTAACATTTATACACAGAATTGATCACTTACGTTTCTCATGTTCTTCTATAATGTGCATGGACTATGGAACCATATTTTGTAACATTACTTGTTACAGATAATATATTATATATATAATGGAAAATAAAACAGATAATACAACAGAAAATATAGAGAATATAATATATAATATAGATAAAATATAGATAATATAACAGATAATTTATAATAATTACAATAATAAGGAACAGAAATAAGGCAATTTTATTTTTAATAATAATTTGTGAAACCAGGAATTTTCACTTAAGAACTAGGATTCCTGATGAGTAGTTGATGTAAGAAGTGTTTTAAAATTCAGTTTTGGGGTTATTTTGTTTTCGCCTGCCATCATTACAAGTTGTAGAGTAAGAAAAGAAATTACAGACATTGTGCAGTTTTCCCCATATAGCTGTGCTAATGCCTAACCAAGAAAGTGTGATGTTTACTAATTAAATATCTTTTTGAGGCTTTTGGTACTTGGTTGATAAATACATACATAAATGTGTGTGTGCATATGCACACATGTCTGTGTATGTGTGTAGTTTTAATCAGTAGTTTTATGAATAGAAACAGTTGGATGCATTTTATTTTACTTTATTTTACTCTTTTTTAAGTTTCTTTATTCATTTTGAAAGAGGGAGCATGCAGGAGGACAGAGGAAGAGGGAGAGAGAGAAAATCCCAAGCAGGCTCAGCACTGACAATGCTGAGCCTGATGTGGGGCTCAATCTCACGCGCCATGAGATCATGACCTGAACTGAAATCGAGGGTCAATTGGTCCCATGAATAAAACCCACAGCTTTATTTCACCTTGGGGGAGAAAAAAGAGTTGATTGCTTAACCGACTGAGCCACCCAGGTGCCCCTATTTTATTTTTTTAATGTTTATTTATTCATTTTGTGTGTGAGAGAGAGAGTGGAGTGGGGAGAGGGCAGAGAGAAGGGAGAGAGAGAGAGAGAGAGAGAGAGAGAGAGAGAGAGACTTCCAAGCATGCTCCACACTGTCAGTGGGGAGCCCGGCAGAGGGATTGATCCACAAATGGTGAGATCATGGCCTGAGCTGAAATCAAGAGTCAGATACTGAACCGACTGAGTCACCCAAAAACCCCAGTTGGATGCATTTTAGAGACAGAATGTAAGCTAGCAGATTGGTTTCAGAGCTTATGATAATAATACACTTGGGCAGGTTTTATTTAAAATTAATTTTGTATTTTCCTTTTGTTGTACCTATTCTTGAAGTGGATTTGGAAAGAACTCACGAGATTGATTGTTTTCATTGGAATGTGTCAGCCTTAGATCAATGTCAGAATATATCTAGTAAAGTATATCTGATGAAATTCTTCATTAGCAACTAATCATTGGGTTGAAATAATTATTTTTAATAGCATTTCTCAATTAACAGATGTCTAAGAGCAATTCATACCTGTGTTACTCACCCAATAATAAAACACAGCTTCCTAAGTTAAGGTGTAATAGTTAAGGTGTATAGAGTTAAGGTGACATAGATAATATGATAATAATAACCATTGTTCATTGAGCAACTAGTATGTGCCGGCCATTTTGCTAAGGACCTCACAGACATTACTTCTATTTAATCCCTACAACAAACTTGCAACTCAGACACTAATTCCACGTTTTCCAAATGAGGAAATTGAGCCTCTGAGGGCTCTGGTAATGTAACTAAACTGACACAACAGTAAGTTTTAAAGGCAGGATGCAACACAGGTCCGTCGGTAACGTGTGTGTGCTTAACCACCATGCTTTGTGGTTTCTCATTAAATAAAAGTCAAGGGCTCACTCTCCCCATCACCTTTGAAGGCAAGACCATGTGTTATACATCCTTATATCTCTAAGGTCGAGCACAGAGACTGAGCGATAAGAGGTGTTTGTGAGTGTGTGACGAAGTGAACACCCCAACTGCATTAACAACTGAAAATAATGCTACTCTCTGTCTTAGTCCAGAAGGACATGGCTGTGTATCAGTGTGGATGAAGGAAACCTCACTGCTCCTTTTCCTACATTCCCGTCTTGGGTCAGGAAGTGTGTCTTCCAGGGTCTATTAGCACGATTGTCGTGACCTGAGCAGCACTAATCTACATGCACTCCAGCCCTTCCATCCCACGTATGTAATAAAACTTTACAGTGGAAACAGTTGTTTTTCCCCTTGAGAATGTTTGGGTACCAATTTAGTAAATCGGAATAGGAATGATAACTGAACTTAAAAAACAATGGATACCAGACACTTAAGGTTAGAACCCACATCTCTGTGAATCTCAATCAATGTATAAAACTGCCCCTAAAAGTGAAAAGCCTAAAGGAACAAAGTTTTAGATGCAGAAATGTTCTGCTTTAGACTCAGTTAATAAATCTGCCTTCGTTTTTGCAAAATAGAACTTACAGCTTTTACTACAGGTTTGAGGCAACACTGATTATTATTTATACAACACATATATACGCTAATGCAATGATGCATGAAAATTAGCAAAAGCCCATAGTTCAAATCTAAAGGGAAAACAGCTATGGCAAAGCAATTTCTTGTATATGATTTTAACTTAGTTCACTACATACTCAATACTTTGATCTTGATGTTGTACCTAATAATGTTCCACCAGAAAGTAACCAGATACATCATTTTTCTCTTATGTTCATTGAGGGACATCTGTATGCCAGGACATAACCACATCATCTCTAATGTCAATAATTCAGAAAAATAAATGCTGTTAAACTTATTTTACAGAAGAAACTTCAACTTGGTGACATGTTGTTCTTTTAAGAATCACACAGTCAAAATCAGGACTTGTACTCAGGTCTATCTACAAAACTCATCAGTATTTCTTGTTGTTGTTATATAAGAAAGGTCTCATCCTTGTGCAAGTTCCCTTGGACAAAGATAATAGATTCATATATGGTGTTGGGGTAAACCTCTTAAAATTATCTGAAAAATAATATGTATGTATGTGTACTTTCTTTGTTGAGAGCTTGTGATAATTTTAACCAGATCTCAAAGGGTACTAGAACCCAGAATATTATAAGAATCATTGTTTTTCACCCTGCTCTATCCTTGCTTGCAGAAAAGGCAAGTAACTTTATCATGCAAACACTGAAAAGGAATTGCAGAAGTATGCCATACAACAAGCTGTAGCTTTAGCTGAGATTCAAAAGGGGGTTCTAAAATGAGTAAAAGCCACACCATGAAAACTAAGAGGATGGAATTAATTTTTGTGATGAAAGCAGGAGTCCGAAGAGAGCAGAAGGTGAGAAATACACATAGGCAAACATTAGAAATCTTAACAGAGGCCAAGACAGTGAGGCAATCAGAAAAGACAAACTTCTTTAAATTTTTTTTAATGTTTACTTTTGAAAGAGAGAGAGAAACAGCATGAGCGAGGGAGAGGCAGAAAGAGAGGGAGACACAGAATCTGAAACAGGCTCCAGGCTCTGAGCTGTCACCATAGAGCCCGACGTGGGTCTCAAACTCATGAACCAATAAGATCGTGACCTGAGCTGAAATCGGATGCTTAACCCACTGAGCCACCCAGGCGCCCCCAGAAAAGACAAACTTTAGAAAAGAAGCAAAAACAAGCAGTAGCATGGTGTCATGAAAGGCGCAAAAGCAAAGCATGCATTGAAAAAAAAAAAGATTGCTGGAGAGTCAAGGGTAGTATTTGTAAGAATTTCCAGAAAGATTAGCAAAAACCTAAGAGAAATATTGGGGCATTGCAGAACACTTACAATTTTACAGGTTTCAAGAAGATATTAACGGATACAGACCTGAGGTACTGATCTGGCACTTTCTGGTTAGCATGGGAAGGAAAAAAAAAGATGAGATAGCAAACTTAAACCGATGTTTCTATAGTTTGTGTATATTCAACGATCATGTACGTGCATCTTTGTTAATTAAATTCATTAACCTAAGAAACTAGAGTCAGTGGAAGTATTAGGGAAATAACTCTTAAGAAACATTAAAATAATGATTCTTGATTAACAAAACACTCTTTAAAAAAATATTACCTTGCTGGATGCTCACAGCAAACCCTGAATGTCAGCTCCCATCTCAGCCCCAGTAAATAGCATCATCTTCCAAATCCCGTGTCCCACTAATAAATCTACTTCCCCTCAAGGATAGATGTTCTATACCAGTTTTCAGTTCAATCCTAATTTGAGGTAGAAAGTTCTTTCATTGCTTCAGCTTCTTTACCCAGTGACCTTACCATTAAATCAACAATAAAATGCCCTAGAGCAGCATCTGGGGCTTCTACAATATTCCCTCAAGGCATTCATCCTAAAGTGCATCACTAGGCGAAGAGGGCCCTGTGCTCAAGTCCACTGTCATGTGCTGGTTTCATATAACCAATGTCCTCTGCATCCATCTCTGGCACAGAAGGATTTATTGTGACAGAATATCTAGGATCTGAATAATGCTTCTTTGCTCTTGTGAGCCCCCATCTCAGTTATAGGAACCCCGTCTCTGCCCTACACCAGGGTTTGGAATCTTCTTTCACTGTGTGTGGCTTTCTCTGTTGCTAACTGCTTACCTGGTTGGCTGCCTTGTTATGTTCCTATTAGAACCTGCTCCTACAACACTCTGTGACTGACTGACTGACTGACTGATAAACCAAATCCATTACCTGTGTTAACTTTGGGTCATCACACCGTGCCCTTCAGTCTGGACTCCTCAGTGGGCTTCCGTAAATGGATCAGTTTCTTCAATACTTAGCCTGCTCTGGAGCTCAAGATCAAAAGGGAAGATGGGTAGATGGATCGGGATGGTTGGTGTGAAGTAAAAAGAATGAGAGGCTTAAAATGAATATTTGGAAATACATTTTCCTAAATATAGCTTATTAACGCTATTGGCACTATTAATTTGTTTATTAAATCTTCTTCTTTTTGGTATCATAATAGGAAACCTGGTCACTGTCAATGCCTAAGTCAGTACAAATATGGAATGTTGAGAAAGTCATTGTTTTTATTTACATAGTATTTTATGGACAAACAGCTGGTTCATGAAATATTCAAAAGTAATAAAAAGTTATATTTTTAAAATAGATTAAAACCTTGGCACAGTTTTCCCCTTCAGCCTACTGGGTATTCCCTTGACTGTCTTCTTCTTCCTGCCTTTCTCTGTCTGTGCCAATGCCCGGAGGTCAGCCATCTCCAGGTCAAATGGAGAAAATGGGTAAGAGTCGCTATTTCCTGACAACATCTACTGTCAGAACATAGGAGTTTGTAACTGTGCTAGTTAAGAATTGATAGAATAGTTAATAAAGGATATTATAAACTTGTGTTTCAACTAAGGCTGTAACTAAAAATGAGTTAATGTCTACCTAATTAGCAGGTAGAGTCATTTTTAATAGTCGACCCAAATTATTGAGCATACAATTCAACTATTAATATGACTAAGAACTCGGTGGTCTATAAATTCATCTCTAAAATTGTTTGCTGATCAAATAGCTTTGTCCATTCTAGACTGAGAAGTTTCTATTCAGTGGTTTTGGTTTGAGAGACTCAGAGGGCTAAAGCTTTGTTAGGGTTTATCATTTGTTTGGTTGTTTTCCACTTTTAACCTAGAAAGACAAGCATGAATTTCTTCTGTCAGTCGTCAAGAATACCAGTGTAAGTATCCAAATTATATTTTTGGAGGCAATTTTTTTAGTTGTACTTACAATTGAATTTATTTCCATTTACTTTCCTTACCTGAGGTGAAATAAAATTGTTATTCCCATGTGGACTATATCAAGTTTTTAATAATTCCCATGAAAATGAACTTTCTAAGATTATCTTTTTATCAATAGTTAAATTATGTTATGTTTTTAATTGGACTCTAGTCACAGCCTCTAGCTTCCCAGAATTGTAATGGTGTTGAATTAATTTAAAGAGACTCAGAGGAACCAGTTATGGAAGGCTGTCACCATGATAATTTAGTTTTATGATTAGGTCATGGAAAACATTATAGAATTCTGAAGAGATTTTTAACCCTTCTATTTTGAAAGAGCTTTCATTCAGTTTGTCTGTCTCCAAAGATAGGCATCTTTGGAGAGATTTCTAATCCTGTAGAAAATTCAATAAAATAAATGTCACAGTAAAAATAACAGAGACTATCACTTTAAACACACACACAATTTATGATCTACAAATTAAAGTAACCACAAACACACACACACACACACACACACACACACTAAGCTGCAGTGTAACTACCAATTGTAATACAGTGGTATTTGAGAACTTTTCTACATGTTTTATATAATAAGTAACAGACATTTTAGAGTGGGTAAAATACTTTATTTGAATATTGTCATTATATTATGGACTTTAAAAACTGTATTTGTGGTAAATAATTCTGGTGTTTTTATATTGAATTTTTAGATTTTTTTTTCAAGAACACTCTCAGAGAACAAAGAAACTAATATTTGTGAGCATGTGACTGCTGAGAAGGCAAAAACTGTATTGACATTGAAGAAATTCTTTTCAGGTCTCAAACAAAAGCGAGTACACTGGGCCTATCAAAGTTACTATGCAGTGGCACACTCAAATAGAAATGACTTTGTTGAAAAATATTTGTGAAAAACTAGATAGAGTGTACATGGGATCTCTCTGTGTTATTTCTTACAACTGCATGTGAATTACAATTATCTCAAAATAAAGAGCTCAAAAAGTGTGTTATGCCACAATATCATCTTTTGTTGCCATCCTTATGTCACTCAATACATCAAGTTATACTGAAATATTTAAAATATATGCACTTGACAATGAAAGAGATCCTGCCCTAATTTTGTGAGTATGTTGGCATTTTTAGGGTAATCGCCTCAAAGCAACTCAGTATTAATTTTTAATTATAGTGGGCAGGGGGGGTTCTATATGAAGACAGAGGGCTATTTTACTACATTTGTTAAATTTATTCATGATGTTAGGTTTTTTTTTTTTTGTAAACTTTAAGAAAATAAAGGAGAAAAAGACCTTTGAATACATCAGTCACAAGAGCTGGGTAAAGGGGAATTCAGCTCTTTTATTTGATGGGATGAGAAAGCTAATAATGTATGACAGTAAAAAGGCAGAGGCTTTTAACGCTTTTTTTAACCTTACAAAAAAGGTCAACTCTGATCTGGAAATGAGAACAGCCAACACATGGGAAAGAAGGGCAAAAAGCCAAGTGGAAAGCGAGAAGGAGCTGGTGACGAGCACACTCATGGCCGGTTCCAGTCCCTGGCACCGGCATCCCAAGTTTGGGGTTCATCGTCTCTTGATTAATTTTGTTTTTGTTCATGAAGGTTGGGGGGAGGGACATACAAAGGACTGGCAAAGTTACCAAGACCAGAAAAGAGACCATGCTTTATCTTGATTTAAACAGAGAAAAAAAAAAAAAAAAGAAAATTCTGCAACCAACTGCTAGTTTCATTTTTGAGGAGGAAAGTGCTAATTCAATGTTTCTGCTTCCAACTTAATGTACTCAATCCATAAAAGAATTTGACAACATTTATTGAGTGCCGACTCTGTGCCCAGCAGAGAGTTGGGCTAGAGATTAAATGTAAAGTCTTTTTTTTTTAATGTGAAATCTAAGAAGAACAGAAACTTGCTTGAGATAAACCAGTCAGTATGCACTGAAGTGGATTTGAATCCAAACCTGCTGACTTCAAAACCCTTGCTCTTTCCACCAGAGAAACCAATCCTGATGACTCTTAGTTTTGTAGGGATTTTACCTATTTAAAACAATGTTAAATTGTCTTAGAATGAAAAAGCAAGTTTACATTTTTTTTAATTCCAAAGCTAATAGCTTGGTTTAAGTACATCCTGCCGTATGGTAACATCCCCCAAGAAGACATCTCACTTAATCACCATGTTGTATTGAAAAAAATGTGATGAGACTATTATAGTTCAAAACAAGGGTAGGATTCCTGCCTTTGCCATTTACTAGCTGGTGACTCTGGGCAAATTACACAACCTCTCTGAGCTTCAGTTTCATCAGATAATAAATAAGAATGATATTTGTTCTCATTTGACAAGACTGTTAAGAAGATTAAATAAGATCATTAATATACGTAAAGTATTTGGCACACTGACAAGTGATGTGTTCCATAAATGTTAGCTATTACTTATTTACATGATTATTAACATAATATTGAAATAGTAGGTATGATCTTTGACAAACTGGTTGATTGATATTAAAATGCCCTCATAAGCTGCTTTGCAAATGTCGCTATGAGATGTATTTTTTTTTTAAAAAAGACAATATTTAACTTTGAGTACCTGACCTTGAACTATTTAAAATATAGACTACAAGTTGATAGAAAAAAGTCAATAGCTTTTAATGTACCTGAATTTCCAACTATCACACTATGATTTGTTCCTAAAAGCTTATTTCTTATTGCAAATAAGATTTCTCTTACATGCTTTAAGCCCTCTGCCTCATTATAGCTCCTTTCTCTCCCCAGTCAACTCATATTTGCTTCTCTTCCTGTATTCTCTATGTTTGAAAATGCCAACAACTCCAGAGAACTGGAAAATATTCTATTTTTTAAAGGCTTTTGTTTTATTATTTTTTTAATGTTTACTTTTGAGAGAAAGAGACAGTGTGAGTGGGAGAGGGGCAGAGAGAGAGGGGAAGACACAGAATCCGAAGCAGGCTCCAGGCTCTGAGCTGTCAGCACAGAGCCCGATGCCAGGCTGGAACTCATGGACTGTGAGATCATGACCTGAGCCAAAGTCGGTCGCTTAACTGACTGAGCCACCAAGGTGCCCCTGGAAAATATTCTAGACCCCTCCTCTTTTCTTCTCACTGCTGTTTAATATTTGCACTTACACAGCCATGGTCTTTGCTTTGGAGCTTTAGGCTCTTGCTTACTTTTTATGTAGACAACTACTCTTCACCCAGTCCATTCTCCTCAGGCTATCACAAGAGCTCGCTCTAAAAAGCAGATATGATCATGCCCCTCTGCTTAGATCCTCCCAATGCACTATTGTTCTGAAGCTAAAACCCAAATACCTTAGTATAACACTAAAGACCCTCCATGGTTGTATTCTGGTGATGCCTCTCCTCTGGACCTCATCTTCTGCTACCGAGTGATTTATAATTTTTTACACTCTGTTTGCTATCTCCTGCTCTGCTTCTTTGGCCTGATTTACCCAGCACGTTTGTGCAACTACAGCTAATCCTTCACAACTCAAGCTCACCCATCACCTGTTCCAGCAAGGCTTTCTCAGTTTCCCCTATGTGTGGTAGGTTCATATCTTAACACCTTCACGTATAGTGTTCTCTTACATCTATTTCCATGTCCCCCCCCCTTATTCTATTCATGGCAGAATTTAAAGTTTTACCAGAGTATACTACTTTCCTGCTTAAAACCCTCCAGTGGTTTCCTATTCCAAGCAGAATAAATGCCAGAGTTCTTCCAATGGCCTCCAAAGCCCCGTGTGACCTGATCCCTGTGTCTTTGGCCCTCTCTCATACCTCTGGATTACTGCGCTTCAATCCATTGTCCATGAACACTGTGATAAATACTCCCAACTCAATATTATTTGCCTTTGTTAGGAGGCAAAGGAGAATGGCTGGGAGGACTGATAATGTCCACTTGAGCATATGCATGGCTTACACCTTTTCATTTTTCACATCATGATGTAAACACCAACTTTCAGAGTGTTCTCTCTGACCAACTCCCATTCACTCTCTTCACTGGCAATTATCACTACTAGTCTTATTATTTACTTATGTTTTCTTGCTTTCTGCTTTCATATGGTTTATTTTGGGTCCCCGCACAAGAATATAAGCTTTGTGTCTTTCTTGCTCACTACTGCATATCAATGTCCAGAGAAGAGTTAAACATACAGAAGTTCATCTAATTCAGTATTTAATCCTCAAGAAAGAGTTGAATAATTGCTGATTGAAATCAGTTGTGATTCCTAACTATGTCAATTCTATTTGTTGTTTATTGATCAAATATAGCCACTATAACTACTGGAGAGCTGCAAATGATTAAAAAGTGACCTATATTTTGAAATGTAGGCAATGAGATGAAGCCGTTTGCCAAATTAAGATCGTTGAACTTTAAGACCAAATGCCAAATGTAGATGTAGATATTTGTGGCAAAATGCTAGCTTTCCCCCAAAATCTGTTCTTCTGTTCGTACTATATGAACAGTTGTAGCTAGAAAGGCATTGTCTCACCGGGGACTCCTATATTTCTTAGGCTTCCTTGCAGCAACGCATGTTATACGGCTTCTAGTCATTGGAAGGTGAGCAGAGGACTGTGCCCTACCTCTGGGCCACAGTCTACAAGAAGTAGGTTTCTTTTCCACCTGTCTTTCTCCTGTCTCCAGCAGGTATCAGATGATGATGAGAGCCATGTGGTAACAGAGGCTTAGGAAGAAAGAGCCCAGCCCTGATTCACCAACATAGAGGAGCACTCTGAAAGACCACTGCTGTGAGACAGGAGGGGTTAACTTATTGTATTTGAGCCATTGTCCATTTTGCGTACATTTATTCCAGCACTGTGGCCTGCTTACCCTAAGTAATACTGCATTCAAAATGCTAATTCTCACTGGGTTTTCCAATATTTCTTGAAGAATCCTAAATTTTTAATTGATTTGCTTAGGCGTATGCTATACACGTTTATTATTCTTCCTATATATGTTCATGATAGAGGGCCAGTTCATAAACTTCTTTGAATACTTCCTTAATCTGAAAGGAGAAAGCTCACATCAGGTAAAGAAAAAGATTATCATAAACGTCTATAAAACAGCATTAGCTGAAAGCAAGGTGCAAAATAATATGCAGTTAGATTTTCTGTGTTTTCGTTTGTATGTGAAGTGTGTCTCTTTCTAGCCATGTCAAATACCCACAGCAAATAACATAAGTTGATTCATAAATTGTTCGTTAATACTTTTATTTACAAATTATAAGTTATGCTTTTCATGCAAGATTATTTTCATGAAAACTTTTAGGATTTCACAAGTATTTTTTTTTTTTAATTCACAAGGCTTAGGTTGTACCTGGATTATCAGATTTAGCTTTATGTAAGCAGACCTATTTTTTAAACAATAAAGGTATAGGGAAAGGAAAGGAATAATTAAATCTGCTGGAGTCATTTTTTTTATATCCGAAGCGAACCTAATCTGGTATTCTTACATAATGTATATGCATAAATTTCATTCCTCTTTGATCTAGTTATATCAAAATCTCTGCCATAAGCAATTCCAATCTGCAAATATTATCTCTGTCATAGAATGTTACCTCTCAATTATGGGAATAACTGATGCTCTAATTTTTGGTCCTTTCTTTGACAGGGTGAAGGAACAGGAGTTTAGAAAAGTCCTGAGATGAGCAGGGGCACCTGGGTGGCTCAGTCAGTTAAGCTACACACTCTTGGTTTCCACTCAAGTCATGATCTCCTGGTTTTGTGGGTTCGAGCCCCAGGCTCTGCACTGGCCTGCTTGGGATTTTCTCTCTCTCTCTCTCTCTCTCTCTGCCCTCCCCAATTCACACTGTCTCTCTCAAAATAAATAAATAAACTTAAAAAAAAGAAATGAAAAAAAGACAAATCCTGGGATGAGCTATGCATTGTCTTTCCTGGGACTTAAAAGGTCATAACACAAAGTACCTGCACTTCCAGTCCTCTGCCCCGAAGTAACTTAGCACGTCCTGACAACCACTCCTTTTCCCTTCCCCATCACTCCATCAAGAAGTTCTCCCAAAACACACGTTTCCAAATCTAATACACCAAATTGCATGGGGATTTTGAAAAGGAAAATTATTGGGAATAAATATAATGATTCATTATTTACCCTATTAAATTCCAGGTGTTGTTTTGTTTTGTTGTTTGTTTTATATTGTTTTCATAATTTCCTGTGTCACATCGTTTTGTTTCCCGTTACTGCAAACTAGGTATAATTTCAGACACTGCAGTCAGTATAAAAATTTTCTACAAAAACAGAATTATTTAAAGTCCCATGATGTTTATTATAATTGCTTTTCATGTACAGCCTTATATCTGAATGTCAGTGTTGCTCTGGGAAATTATAGCACCTTCATATTATAATATATATTGATTATTAACCAATGCTAAGTATTTTAATTGATGCTATTTCAAATTATAATTGCTACCTGAAACTATTCATGGAATTTAGATTGTTTTTAAATTTAAAATTGATCTTCATTATTACGTTCCTTAAGTATTCAAGACTGTTGTCAGACATCTGCATTTTTTATATGCAAATAAGTATTATAAGAACAATTATAGCAATATCAGAATTACTTTAAGAAAACTTCAAAGGAGGTTTGTTTGCCTTAGGGAATCAAAACTGTATAATTCTATACTCACACACATTCATATGTAGATTATATATATATACATGTATGTAAAACCAAATGAGTTGGAATAAATTACTTAGTGCCTATTGACATGAGTGATACTTTTACAAATAAACATAAGTAGTGATGCTTGGAAGGTTTGATTTACTTGAAAGAGGGAAAATTTTAGACAAATTTTCACAATTGGTTGTCAGAGGGATACACCTTGCTTTGGTCCCACGTGGGCTCATGTTTAATGCTCTTTTGAGCCTCAGGAACAATTTACTAGTCCTCATATATGTACAATTTGCCAGTCTCCAAATCTTGATCACTTTATTATCTCATTTTTTCACTCTGCATTCAGGCAGAGTGCATTACGGAAAAAGCCCAGAACCATGGAGATTGGCACTTTCCTGAAAAGTTCCTAACCCCTTTTTAGCAGGCTCCTAATGCAGAGAACCCCTGTTGCAGGGGACGTTTGCAATGCTTTGTTTTAGACTTTCAGCGCTGTCCTCAGCTCTCCAACTCTTGCCAACCCTCTGATTCTCAAACAAGTTGGAGACTGCTTGGGCTGAGCCTCCTGAACAAACTAGAGGGCGTTCCTTTCCTCCCACTGTCTCTGGCTCCTCTTCATATGGGTTCAAAGATAGGAAACCATGCTTTTTCATTTATTCAGGGAGTCAGGCACGTGTTTAGTTCCCACTGAACTCTGAACCAAGCCCTCAATAGGGTTAAAGATAGTGAGACCTGGTCCCCCAAACCCAGAATTTTACTCTCTACAGAAAGAAACTTGCAAGTAAATTGTGATACAATGTAACCAGTCTTAAAAGTAGCTATGACCATATAATAAAATAGGAAATGCAATAGGAAACTAAAATTAATTTTGTCAGAGCTATAAAGAAAACCATGCAGGAAGTGTTTGTTTGTTCTTTTTAAATGACTTCACATTTGGCTTTGAAAATTTAGAATTTTGGCAGGAGGCAAAAATAAAAGTGGTGAGGAGGGGTAGATTTAAGTTCTTTTAGGTGGAGGAAGTAAGAAGACGCGAAGAACCAACATACTTGTTGGGCCATGCAACTAACTGGATTGGGGTGGGGGGTTGGACCAAATGGGAAAAAGTGGTGGGAAATTAAGCTAAAAAGGGAAACTTAACCTTTAGAGGAATGAAACTGTGTGCCATGCTAAGGAGTCTGCTCTGGATACCAGCAATAAGATGCCATTCAATGTATTCTAACGCTTGGAAAAGAAATAGAATGCCATCATAGAGAATGGACTGGAGGGAGAGCAGCTAGATGAACACCATTTAGAAGAATGCTCACATCATTCATTTATTCCACAAAGACACACTTGCTGACTACTTGTCAGGAAGTAGGCGTAAAGCTGGGCTCTGGGGGCAGAGAAACAAAAACACAGTCCTAGCTTCAAGGAGCTCACCGTCTTGTGGGGGTCATAAGGGAAGAGGAAGGGAGTTTAATAAACAATGCAATTAAAATATCATGTGGCATGTGCTTTAATAAATGTTGATCAAAATAAGAAATGTAAGAGCAAATGTAAAACAGATTTGGAGAAAGAATGTATATTCAGTTTGAGGCTGACTGAAATTTAATTGCCTGTGGCATAGCAACATAGACCCAGCTAATAGTATTTAGAATTAAAGTCTGAAAGTTGGATGAGGTATCTGGCCTAGAGATATAGATTTGACTGCCATCAATGTGTAAGTGATTGTTGAAGACCTGCATGTGGGTGAGATCATCTTAAATAGTAGATAGAATTACACGTGAACAAAGAGTGGGATCACCAGAATGTTTTGAGAGTGTAAAGCATATTGTAGTATTTGTTCAAAATATTCAGTGCCCTTTCCTACTGGTTACATTTCTACCAAATGCACCCCTTCCAGGTCTCCCCCAGTGGGAAAATTACAGTTCCCGACTCATGAATGTAAAATTTGGCCTTGGGATTTCCCTTGCCCAATGAAATATGAATGAGAAGAACATTAACCCCTTTTGTGGGAAAGCTGAAGACCTATTATTAATGTGGCTCTGTCCTTTCTCTTTGCTGTGCCTCAACATCCAGATTGAGTTCCAGAATGAGGAACCCGAAGTGTCCCATAGTAGACATGTAACTGAAGCTGCAAATAAACTGAGATTTTGGAGGTTGTTAAAATAAGAGAATTCTGTCTGAGTGAAATAATACCTGATAAGTAGAAACAAGAGAAGTATAATAGCTCAAACGGCTGGGATACTTTAGCAGTAAGATTTTGAGATTATCCAGGATGCAGAACAGATAAGAATTCTAAAATATTTGATGTGCAGAGTTATGAGTGAGTCCCAAAGACAGATGTTTAGCTTGCGTGACTGTAGGAACGTGACGTCGTTACATGAGGTAGGATAAGGCCCCCTACTGCTACTTTCATACTGGAACCGGCACTCAAATTCACTTTGGAGCTGGAGGAAGAACAGAGTTGAGATGCTGAAAATTGGACACATTTTGTTTAAGACGCCTCTGGTATGTTGGGGTGGAGATGCCCACTAGGCAGTGGAACACAGGGACCTGGGGTTAGGTGGATAAGGTGAGACAGCCCAGAGAAACTGGGTCCAGTAAGAAGAGGGTTGAGAATAGAACTCTGAAGGAAACCACTTTTTAAGAGGAAAATAAAATAAAATGAGGGAGCAAAATTAATTTAATAGGGGTAGTTAGAGACATAAAAATAAAACATGAAAAGGTGCTGTTTTATACACTAAATAAAAAAGATGTTTTAAGAACTGTCAAGTAGTAAATAAGATGAGAATTTGAGGGATGCCTGGGTGGCTCAGTAGGTTAAGCACCTGACTCTTGATCTCAGCTCAGGTCATGATCTTAACGATTTATGAGTTCAACCCCCGTGTGGGGCTCTGTGTTGACAGCACAGAGCCTGCTTGGAATTCTCTCTCTATCTCTCTCTGCCCCTACCCTACGCATGCTCTTTCTCTCTCTTAAAATAAGTAAATAAACTTAAAATAATTTTAAAGATTAAGATGAAAATTTTAGATTATTGGTGTTTACAATGAAGATATATGTTAGAGTAGCAGATTACAGGGAAAATGCTCTGAAATTTGTACCTGGGGGCGACTGGATGGCTCAGTTGGTTAAGCGTCCAAATTTGGCTTAGGTCATGATCTCACGGTTGGTTCATGAGTTCCAGCCCCACATTGGGCTCACTGTTGTCAGCACAGAGCCCACTTCGGATCCTCTGTCCCTCTCTCTCAGTCTTTCTTTCTTTCTTTCTTTCTTTCTTTCTTTCTTTCTTTCTTTCTTTCTTTCTCTTTCTCTCTCTCTCTCTCAAAAATAAAAATTTAAAAGACTAATAAAAAATAAAATGAAATAAAATCTATATCAGAGTGATAATCTCATATCATCCAATTTATCCCAGGAAATTTTCAAGTTGCTCTTATGACTTCAGTAGTTAGGCTCTGGAAACAAAAGCAAAAAATTAAGTTGGTTATTTTCTCTTTGAATGTTGGCCATAGCACATTTTCCTCTGTGTTAGTAGGGGACAAAGCCTGGTTTGAAGGCGGGGGTTAGAGTATAAGGATGAACAGATTTCCTCTCTTTTTCTGACCTGGAAGGCATAGTCAAATTTCAAAATGGTAAGTTCACACTTGTGGGCCCTGCATCACAATGTAATGATTTTTAAGTCTTCAGTAGTGTGGTGGGCACAGAAGACTGATAGTAATGAGGAGGGAGTTGAGAGTAATGACGTGGAGAAAGCAAGAGCAGAGAAGTGAGGCAATGTTGTCAGGGGAGTCAAGGTCGAAGGGAGGTCATCTTCAGAATGGGGAGGCTGGATGTGGTGAGCACGTTTGCTGACTGAAGAAAGTAAACAAAAGAAAACATCAAGATGAAAGACCCAGGAGAAAGTGGTGACAATTGAGGACAAAATCACCATGTGAGATGGGGGGATGACACAAAAAGTAAGATGAAAGAAAATGTATGTCACAAAGAAGAGAAGAATAGAGCCTCATCCTCCCAAATCTACATGGAGAGAAGAAGGGAAATGTATATCACTCAGTATGCCAATAAATTTGATAGTAGTCCTAAGAGAAGTTATGGGAGAGTAATTTGTAAATTCTACAGCACTGAGACAATATCAGTTACTATCATTACCAGTTTAATTTTAGTTTTGGTGAGTTATCAGCAAGGCAGACTGGAGTTGGGGACCAGGTCAGAAATGGAATGTCATTCTGAAAATTATCTGTGGGAAAGTTATAGCTAAATGAAGGAGAATTGAAAGAAATCTTTCACGTAAGTGTGTAAGGAGAAAATCAGGAACCACAGACAACACATTAAGCTTATTCACTCTGCAGAAACTGGTCAAGGACAATGGTGCACTGAAGGAATCATGAAAAGTGGGGAAAATTAGGTGGTGTAGAGTCACAAAGTGGGAGTGTCATCAAAATGGAGGAAACCCAGTGTTACAAGCTACAGAGGGGTCAACAACAATGATTGTGACCCAGCACCCGACACAACCCCTAGCTGGGACTGACAGACCCACATGGTAAATATTTATGGACAAATGAGTGCAGGCCATGATCAGAGTGTGAAATTTAGTGAATGAAAAGTCATTCTGGGAATCCAAGCTTCAATCAAAAACTCCTGATGGCTGCCCCTGTTTAAAGTATGATAAGGCAGTGGAAAAAGAAGAGATCTTCTGGAGAACACAGGCATATAAGACCTTGGTCTCTAAGCAGAGAGAGAAGATGAGAATCACAACCAGGAAAGGCAAGGAGTAAAGTTTATCACAAGAGCAAGATTGTAAGAGGCAGTCCAGGGAAAGACTCAGAAGAAGAGCAGAACTCAAAGACCCAAGAAGGAAAGGCAACAATTAAGGGAGAGAAGGCCTGAAACAAAACAACCGTTGATCCTGTGGCAAAGGATACCTGATCCTACAACATACCTGCCATGAGGCATTTGACTGAAGATATGGGTCCCGAGCTTACAATTTTCCTTTCTCTTTCATCAACATCATAAGATGCAAGCCGATGACCTATGAAATGCTGTTTCCCTTGTGGTGTCTGGATTTTCACTACTCAAACCGACTTCACTTCCACTCTTCACCAGGTCAGTCTCTAACTTTCTATTAAGATCTTTCTACCTCGGTTACCTCCACTGTCTGCTAGGTTAGAGCTTCAACTCCCCCAGGACCACTATCCTGCATCAAGTCTTCCTCAAGTCTTTCAGGCTCTCCCACCGATTTTGGTCTTCTTCCTTATAAAATAACATTGGTTGAGTGTCTACCACATGCTAGGCCCAGGCTAAACTGTTCACATAAGTTTTCTCAGTTTTCTCTCCCCAGAAAATCATGAGGTAAGACCTACCAAGCTACCTTTTTTAGCTCAAAATTTTGAACTAACTTCCTCAGGATGAGAGCCTGGTGACCTCAGGAGCTGAAGAAGACAGTCAGGGCTCCCAGTGTTGTACTGGTGTTTGTTATGATGTGCGTCTTTTCTAAACACTCCTTCCTTGCATAAGTGAGGTCTCGTGGTCAATCTTAGCACTCTGTTTATATTAACAACCTTCATTTCTTTTCCTTCCATACAATTGCACATCCCAAGCCAATCTCTAACTCTAAGACAACCTAGTTGCCTGCTTTCAGCATGCCTATTTCCAGGCCGCTAAGTGTTGCTGGAAAAATGGAATAGCCGTGCTGATAGCTTTCATTACATTGTCATGATGTCCAACCTCAGCTGGGCCTTTGCAAACACTGGCAATCCCTTTGCTCCTCTCTCGACAGCGATTTTCCATTTCCCACAGCATCTGTTCCAAATCTGGATAGTTTTCCTCAAGTCTACTTTAATTAAAAACAATCTTAACATAGCTTAGCAGCCTCTCCAAAATCTGGCTTCTTCCCACCTCCCTGGTCTCCCCGAGGGCTATGTTCCCTCTCCCTTTTCTAGGCTCTGGCCACACTGACATTTTCAATCCCCTGATCTTGTCCTTTCTGGATATTCTGTTCACTGTGTTTGGGAAGACTTTCTCTAGATTCTTTGTTTAACTCAGTGCTCATCCTTCAATATTACCTCAACTGATGAGTCTTTTCTGACCTCCTAGATTAGCTTAAATCCTACTAAACATTTGCAATATTCTATACATTTTTAATGATTTGTCTGAAGCCAGCCCTTCTCTTTACGTGGCTAACAATATGCTGATAGTAACAATATTGTCTCATTTAACTAATATATCCCCAGCACATGGTACAGTGTCCTGCCTTGGAGAAGCGCTCAATACCCATTGCATATTTAACTGGAATTAAGAATTTTTCATGGGGATGCCTGGGTGGTTCAGTCAGGTAAGCGTCTGACTCTTGATCTCAGCTGAGGTCTTGACCTCAGGGTGTGAGTTCAAGCCCCATGTTGGGCTCCGCGGAGGGTGTGAAACCTAATTTACAAAAAGAATTTGTCATTAATAATTATATGTAATTATTTTTATCCACAGACTAAAGAGACCTGGAATATGTTGGTTATACATAGAGTCTGAAAAGTATAAAAGGCATGTAAAGTCTGAGGTTTTCCTGTTGACAGTAAGCTGGAGTAGAAGAGCTTCTTGGACTAGATATAAGATCTGAGAAGATAAGATCTGATGGGGTCTTTGGAAATAACGTTCTCTCGGTCTGGACCCTGAAGGCACCAAAATGTTCTGTAGGATTCCTGCAAGATGGTGTCTTTTGTTCAGAGATAGGCCAGAAGTAGGAAATAAAAATGCCAAATAGATGTCTCAGCCCTAGGGGTGAGGGTATTGATAATTCAGATGTGTTTTCTAGGAATGAACTGGACAAAAGCAATTGAGGACTATGGAAACCGAGACATTTTTATTCTTCTTGCATTCTCTAAGCTTATTTCTATTGTCATCCTTTCCTATGTGACATCTCTATCCTCTACCTAAGAATTGAGGTTTACCCTTGTACTACAAGCCCAGTGTGACAGTGTGCGGGTAGCCAAAAGTTGCTGAGCTTGGGAAAGAGGAAGGTGAGTAAAAAGCAAAATGAACAAAGGTAAACAGCTGAGGTGGCAGCTGTTGTGGGTATGGCAGGTAAACCCTAGGTTCAGGCCAAATTCAAAGATAACTGACTCACTCATTACTCATTTATTCATTCAAAAGAGGGAAAACAGAAAAGAGGTACAACTTTGT
This sequence comes from Panthera tigris, assembly GCF_018350195.1. Classification (NCBI taxonomy): domain Eukaryota; kingdom Metazoa; phylum Chordata; class Mammalia; order Carnivora; family Felidae; genus Panthera; species Panthera tigris. The sequence goes on from NC_056676.1 coordinate 25,933,884, forward strand.
AAGTACTGAGGGCAGAGGACTGAGTGAGGGAGCTGTGTCATTTATAGCATTTCATCCCATAGCAAGGCAGGAAAAGCATGAATGACTTTTGGCTTCAAGAAAACATGGCTGTTTAGGGCGTGTTTTCTCACCTTCCCCCAGACCCTCCACTTTCTTTTTGTTGTCAGCAGGCCCCGTGGAAAAGTCCAGGGGCCCCAAGGTCTCGCCCCCCAAGATACCTGGGATCCCAGCTCAGCGGTGTACCTTAAAACACGCAGAATTAGAATTCAAACAAAGCAGCAAGTATTCTCAAACCTTCCTTGTTCACGGGGAGCAGTTTATTGATCTAGTAACTGCTGACATCACATGTGTTTCTGGAGATGGACACAACTCCCGGCACAGAATGCGACCCTGGCTGACAATATGCAACAAAAAGATTTTAGAGTACTTTGGCCCGGCTTGGGTTTTCTAAAGTATATTATTTAGAACTGTTTTGGTTTCAAGAGACAGAAGCCAAAATATTAAACTGACTCAAGCTGATAAAAATGAGGAGGCTATTTATTGTTTCATAGATCTGTAAAATCAAGAGGAAGACTGCTGAGTGCATGAGAATTGATCATTGGCATTACCGGATGTAAGGGCTCAGATAATGTCACCAGGATCTGGTCCGTTTCAAAGTCTCTGTTCAGCATTCCACAGAGAGGACACCAATACCTGCAGCATCACTTCTTATTGTCAGTAATCCCAGTGGAAAGAGCTAAATCTGTTCTCAAATTTTCTAAAAGCACCGGGCTTAACTCCTAATGGTCTAGATTCTATCTCACGTTGAACCTGGCCAGGGCCATGAAATGTTCTGAGTGGCTGAGGCCCACATCACTTCCTCACCCCTCCAGCTTACAGTGGGTCAACCTTATCTACATGAAGTAGACTGATCAGAGGAGAGAAGGTAGTAACCCAAAGAAAAATGGTTTACTTTTATAAAAGAAGAGGGGAAGGATTCTGAACTGGCAAAAGTAAAAAATATCTGTAAGAAAGATGTTCTAAGGAAAAGGATCTGTGGTACCACCTGAGTCAGGGACGAAAGAGGCTATGATATTTCTCTGTATTAGTTAGGATGTTTTTGTTATTGTCATCATTAGTATAAGATCCAGAAACCCATCCTAACCTAGCTCAAAACAGAAAATCTTTGGCTTATATAACCCAACCACTGAAGAGATGGGACTGGCCTCAGGGACAGGACCAGGGATAAGAACAATTATCAGGACTTTCTTTTTCTTATCTTGCTCGTTGGGTTTTATTTCCTTCTACCACTGAACTTTCTTCACCTAGTCATAAACATGGCGCCTTGGACCCATATCCTCACAGCTTCATCAAAAGAAAAGAGCATTTTATTGCCATTTCCAGCCTGAAATTTTTTTTTGGGGGGGGGGGGACAATTTGCCCAGCTAGAATCATTTGTCTCTCCCTTGATTGATGAGGAAACCAGAGTCTACCACCAGAGGCACAGCAGTTTGCTGGTTAAAGATGATGTCAGTAGGGTAAGTCTTCAAACTTCTAGGGCCACAAACCCGTTGACAGTCTGAGGAAGTCTAAAAACTCCATCCAAAAACAGTGCATTTATGTCCATGAACTGTAACATGTAGGATGGCCAAGGAAAGCTATGATACTTAAGTATAGTTAACGAATGTTTTAAAAATAATTTATGAGGGGCGCCTGGGTGGCTCAGTCGGTTGAGCGGCTGACTTCGGCTCAGGTCATGATCTCGCAGTCCGTGAGTTCGAGCCCCGCGTCGGGCTCTGTGCTGACCGCTCAGAGCCTGGAGCCTGTTTCAGATTCTGTGTCTCCCTCTCTCTGACCCTCCCCCGTTCATGCTCTGTCTCAAAAATAAATAAACGTTAAAAAAAATTTAAAAATAATTTATGATACAGTAACATAGGTGCTTCGTTATTAACACATTAAGTAATAAGATGCGGTAGCAGACCTACTTATGGCCTCATATAATTTTGAGATATTGATGAACATAAATAATATCTGTCACATGTGGCATGCGATATGAAAATACTTGCAGTTTACTTTAGTAACGTCACAGGTACTGTTAATGTTTCTGTGCTTTGTTGTCTATGTTCAAATTTGAACAGAATTATAAATTTTAGTCTGAGGTTAGCGAAAACAAAACTGTAATTTTTCCCACCAAGGTGTCAGTCCCACCGAAGCTTGTTCAGGATCTCTCTAGGGTCCATGGCTTCCAGAAGCTGCTGCACTAGAGGGTCAGTGAGGCAATGATTTGAAAGAACCTTAATTAAAAATGGATTTCAGGAGCTACAGGATCAGGATTGCCCATCTTCACCAGGATAATTTTACACCAGGGCCAATACTGAGATTTATTTTGATAAGAAATGATATTTCCTAAATATTATAGTAACTGCAACTTGGGGGATCGTATTGGATTGTGGTGGCTCCATTGACCTAGCTATTTCCTATAGGTCTCACCTGATGAGTGAAATAATTTATGACATCCTCCCATTGAGAAGTGGTTGTTTCTCAGATGTAATCCTTGATTTGAGTTGAAAAGTCCTAAGAGTGTGGCAAAGCTAATGTTTAGCATTAACCCTGAATGTGTCAAAAAGAGTTCTTCTTTCAGTGGACAAACGGGACTATGGAAACACAGACCAAGGGCACGTGAAGACACCATTGGATTTAGATCTAGAACTAGACAGCTAACTATGATAAGAGTCAGAAATCTCTACTTCCAGAACCTAATATATGTATTTTTAAATCTTCTTTATTTACCTTTTATTCCTTCTTAGTATTTTCAAATTATTTTAAGCCGCCAGCCTTTTTCAGCTGTGCTAAAAAGAATTCAGGAAGTAATCTATGATTTGGACAAATTTTTGAAGAACAGTGAGGAATGTACCACTGAAAACTGGCAGTGGCAGCCATAGTAATTTACGTGGCACAAATGGTCCAGGAAATAGATTAAGGCTCCTTGATCAGCCACTCCTTGCTAATTGGCAATCTCTTTTCAGTGTTAAACCTTGGCGGTTTTGAGTGGGTTTCAATAAGAAAACATTTAGCAAAGCATTAGTCAGATTACTGTGAACTCCGCTGGGGATAGAGCCAAAAAAACCCAATCCAACAAAAACTGAGTAACTATCATGAGTCAGACATTGCAGTAGGCATCTTACACATATCATCTTATTTAATCCTCCCCCAAACCTTGTGAAATAGCTGCTACCATCATTTCCATTTTGCAGGTGAGAACGTTGAAACAGAGAAGGTCAGTAATATATTGAAGATTGCACAGGAGCTGGTAAGCAGAACAAACGCGGGATGCTGGGATGCCCGACAACAAACTGAGTCCTTGTCTTTTCTGCTATCGATCTTTGCCAAAAAAGCACGCTTGTTCGCCCAATTATTTCTAGTATCCACTGGCCGGTTTCCTTGGGCCCCAGGCAATTTGCCAATAGAAAAAAAAAAAAAGTGGCCAGTGTTAGAAACCTGGAAATGGACCTTATGTGACCTCAAGGCACATGTGTTTATTTTCCTTTTCGCAGAGAGTCAAAGTTATCACAAAAAAGAAGAAAAGCTTACAATTCTTGTGTGTCTTTAATCAAGTTGGATTCAATTGTTTTGTTAAAAAAAGTGATGATCCTAATCATTGGATTATAGTGAGATCAGAAAAGAGTCATCTAGTATATCTCTAATGTCACACAGGGAACCTCATAGGGAACATATGTAAAATATCAACTTTCACTAAACAAATGTTTATCAGGCGGGAATGTAAAGGGACGGAGAATTTAAGCTTTATGTTTGCTGAGCTTCGGACTGATGGAACTATTACACAGAAATGAATATAACGATATATTATGATTCGTTATGACACATTGGCACCACTCTCAAATTAATCCAGACATTTAGATCTTCAAAGCAGGTCACTATTTTTTTGGACGATGGCAGCAATTAATAAATCAATCTTATCACACAGAGTGATTGATTAGCACTTTTTGCAAAATTTATAGCAAGTGCCCATGCTAATCAAAGGAAGTAAAACTCTTCATAGATCTTTTTTTAATTTGAATTTTTTCCAATTATAAACAGATTTTTTTCCTCTGGCCACATATAAGTGCATTTAATATTCCATGGATAACAAAATGTTAAAGACTGACAAATATCCACAGTCTGTAACCTCTGTGGGAAAAGGCTTTGATTACAGTAAAATTACACAAAAATGTGTCATTAAAAGGCATTGGACAGACATAAAATCTAACCTTTTGAGCAGAAGAATACTTAATATTCTCTTCATGATCATGCAAGGGGAAATTCTTTGCTATGGAATAGCTATTTTCCTGTTAAGCAGGCTATTTCATCAATGATTTATTCCTGAGATGTAATAGGTCGTTTAAAATGGTGGTTTAAAAGTTGGGCCTTTTTGTTTAATTTTCTCACAGGCGGTTGGTAATTATCATGGTCCTGCAGTTTCTCTGGAATGCCGTGGAGGGTCAAATGCCAATGGAACCCTGCTTTATAGGGTAATTAAGACAGTCGACATGGTTATTAAATACATCATGCTAAACTAAACTGGAATGCTGTGAAATAAAATCCAAAATCATAAATAAAACTTGGGTTCTCCAGCAAAGGGGTATGTGTGAAAAGGAGGAGCTTTAAGCTCTCAGAATTGCAATAAATAGCTCTTGCCCACTCAGACTTGCTAAAATCTGGCTCCTGAAAGCCTCTGGATTTGCCTTTCAGACAGTGAAACTGAAATCAATGCTACAACTCTACCTATACTTGAAGTTCTAGGTCCCACCATGTCCTATTACGTAAAACAACACGAGAATACTTGTGATGAATCCTTTGCCTGCATTTCTTATTGCCAAGATCAAATACTGAAAAACGTGTGATAAATTAAGTGATCCAAGGTAAGTGTGATATGACTAGCAAACGAATTTTCGATATATATGTCTTTTAATATTATCAAGACCCTCTCCCTCTGTAAGGTCTTCCCAATGGCTGCTCACTGCTGTGGATTCATGCTGCCTTTGAGAATTCATCTGTTACCTGCATAAGACCATAAGACCACGGCGATAGGATGCTACTTCAAAGAAGCCAGTAACAGGCTATCTGTGTGCTTGTTGATGTCGATCATTCTGAACAGCGGTGATAGGTAAATATTGTCATCAGTAGGTAAAGATATGTCTCCCAAATATTTGTCTGCCGTGTGGTCCTAAGCTTTCAAACGCAAAAGCCGAAGGTTTTGGTAATTTGATTTCTTTCCAGAAAATGTGATGAGTATACAAAAATGCTGGCAAAAGGGCAAGACAAAATGAGAATAGAAGAAAATGCAATCTTTCCAACCTATAATATGTTGCCTACAAGAGATTTTCAATTATTCTTCCCTTGCGTATTGCCTGGAAGTCTTTTTTTTTTTTTTTTTTCTATATGCATGTTTACAGGCAAATTCATTGGTTTACTAGGCAAAAGAAAAGAACTGCTCTTAAATAGGGGAAATAAATATTTCCAATTCTAGCTGTAAAACTAGAAGCCAAAATGTGTAGTTGACAGGCACGGAGCCAGCTGACTTCAGATCACTAGCCTTTCCTTAAAACCAGTCTTCCTATTTCCACATGGAACACATTTTAGGTTAACAATGTGTAGTTTGGCAACGGAATTGTTTTTCTTTGGCATGAAACGGTTGTCTCGTTTTTTAAAAATGTATTTTCTGCCTGCTCCTACATACAACGTATGTCAACATTCCTCAGAACTTTAAAAACCGTTGTTACCTCAGAAAAGTTTTAGGAATTATTTTCTTTAAATTTTTGCCTGAGAAGAAAAATCTATATTTCGCATATTCCTGTGCTTGTGCTTACTCCTCAGGCAGTTCTGACCATTGCATTCACATACCTTGACATGCGTACTGAATGGTGACTTAACTATCTCGCATGCTTCAGACAGGCCTCTCAAAGAAGTCATTTAAATGTTCTTTGATGAGTATTTTTACAGGATTTATCGACAATGTCCAATCTGAAAAGAAATGCGGCCGTTTCCTTCTCTTCTCGCTGTCAGAGTCTTAAAATTGAGTCATTCTATCCACAATGTATTTATAGCACTAAAAACAGTAGAGTGGAATGCTACCCATTCAAACATTTGCAGTCTAGTTCCCCCTTTCTGGCTCCTGCCACAGAAAACTCAGAAAAGCAGAAATGCAAATTTTCAGACATTGGTTCCACATGAATTAGGACAGACCGCTGCACCAGCTACTGTTGTGAGACCAGATAGGGCCACTGCTGCTTACACATAAAGAAGGCCATTAAGGAGAAGTTGTTTATTTCAGCTTCTGCAGAAATCATAAACACCAACCCCGAGCCTGACAGCACAAGCTGTGCTGCAGTAAATTCTAGTACTTTGCTGGCCATTCGAGGCTGCCCAGTAAAAGTTACTGTAGCTAAATCCCATATACATTTCATGCAATAATCCTGCTCAGAAGATGGTATCATATTCATGCACAGCAGGGTGTGCAAACGCCTATAAATTACATGTAGAATCTGAGATATCTATTTTAAAAAATCTGTGCAAATTTAACCATGACCCTTTGCCAGACAATAGGCCTTCATATGCTCTGCAGCTTAGCAGACACCCAGGAATTTTGTTTGGAAGCGATAGCTACTGTCTATGTAATATTTAGGACCTATTCATGAAGCATCTGGCAGAAAATAAAAGGGTTTTCTCCACTAACATATGCTAAAGAAGGATGTGGTCCTGGGCCGACTCCTCCTCTTCTGATTTTTTGCAAATAGCACAACATAAGAGACGGTTGTTTCTGGCTGCCTTGCTGCCTGTCATGGCTGTCAGACGAAATCCCATGAATTATTCCTCTTCCAGATGTAAGAGATTTTCAGGCTGCCTTAAACTGCCTGTGGTTTGTGGTGCTGGAGAGGAGAGAAACGAGATTAAACTTCATCTCATCAGTGCAATCTGAAAAGATCACACAGAGGACTAATAATCAGGGCTTTTTCATTCCAGAGCCAGACTTGAGAGCTCTGTGTTTTTGTTTCAAGGTGATGTCACATTAAGCTTGTTGGAAGACAGTGATTAAGGTCAAACAATATTTGAGGAAGATCAAAAATAAAAAAAAAAAAAAAAAGTGTTCAACCCACTTCTGATGCTTCCTTATTGCATTTGCTTAAAGGGGAAGGACTGATCATTTTCACCAACGGCAAAGAACGGGAAGTGGATTTAGTCCTATAATTCAAAGTTGTCAGCATTTCTTAACACAAGGTTAATGTGGGAAAAATTGGAAATGTTCTCATAAAATTATAGCTCTACTGCTCATTGTCATTTAGAGGATGCATTCATCACCATCAAAAAAAAAATCAAGTGTCACTTTTTGTTATCTCTAAAGGTCAATTTTGAAGTCTTGTTATTATTTTTTTTTTCTTTTTTCTTTTTGTTTTTGATTCTGTGAACATGTCGTACAGAGTCTGGAAATATTCATTAAAAACTCAGCAGGTGATACTAATGCTTTCTGATAGGTAGAGGTTTTTCTTTAAAGACTCTTTAGCTTGGTTTTCCCCTCGAAGAAAACACTCCCATAACCCCCCTATAAGTGGTAAATATCAGCAGATTCAATAACCCCCGTTACGAACATTTAACCAAAGGTTTTTATAACTGTTTCCAGAATGACTCAGAAAATAAATCACACCCTCTCCCATTATGTACAGTTTGAGTCCTCAGGGAGAAAACTTGTAACTCATTACATTTCCATTCCCTTTGATCAAATACCATACACAACACCTGGATATTATAATTTTAAATAATAGTTGTGACACAAACTAGGATAATGCTTAAAAACCTAAGAATCTTAATATGGTTACTATTAGTTCATATCATTTACAGCATGGCGAAATGGTGAGTGGTTTTGTGGCATTTTGCTAGAGCACCATCAGCAAAATATTAATTATAGATCAAGAAAACATGATTTTTTAAGAAACACCTGGAAATAATCGACAAATATATATGTCTTAGATCAGAACATAATTGCCCCAATTCAACCTGTATAACTCTTTTTTTTTTTTTAACATGTAGCCTGTAAGTAATGGGGTAGGCTACCAGATGTAAAACCTCCCAGGCCAGCCTTTCTTTCCATTTCAGCTTAGGCACCTCACAAAGGTTCTCTAATGTGAAGGATCCCAGCGAAACAGTGATGAAAACCACAGGTACAAGTGGCTTACATGAAAGTATTTATTGCTTTTCATGCATTGCATTATGGCAGAGTGGAAAAAAGTCCTTCATTGAAAATGCATTAATTATTTGACACTGGTTTGCCTCAAAGTCATTTTTACTATGGGATGCAAGTGAAAGATCACAGCTGAAAAAAAGATCATCATACTTGAGGTAGGCTCACAGAGTCTTTTCTTATGTTCTGTGTGAAGTTGTCTTGAACTGAAACCTATGCTCCTTAAGGATTAAGGGATTGAAAAGCAAAGGCTGAAGCTGCTGTAATTTAAACCCAGAGATTCCCTGGCACAAAGGTGCAAAATGGACTAAGCCAATCTGACTCTTTCCTTGTTCGGGAAAGAAATAATTTTCCTTCAGAAAGTTTTACGCTATTAACATTCCAAAGGTTTTGTCATCCTTAAACCAAGTGGTCTTCTCTTGGCTTTTCCTATGCACGGAGTGCCTGCAGACATTAAATAAGTAGATGTGGTTTTAAATGACCATTTATGACATCTCTAAACAAGCCATTATATATGTGAGAAATACAAAGACATTTCCAACAAAAACATGCATAACAGTCGGTCATCAGTGACTTGAGTTTTCTTAGCGAAATTGGGATTCTGTTCATTAAATATTTTGTGGAGTTTATGGTTGTGTATTTGCTTTTTCTTTCGTTTCTAGAAAGATGCATATCTCTAAGTTGATAAAGTTAAAAAGTATCATTTTCTTTCAAATAGTGAAAAACACTTGTGAACAATGGACAGCCACTTGATTACAGGCATCTGTGTTCTTACATGTCAGTTAAATCAAAATGAAAGCTCAAGGAGCGTTTTATTCATTCATCGATTCAACGTTTATGAAGCACCTACTATGTGTCATGCAGTTGTGTATTTCAGACACAATGGTGCAAAAGTAGGCACGTGTTCATGTCCAGTGTGATACACATATATTAAATTAACAAGTAAGTAGCTCTTTATAATTGTTATGCATGCTATAAAGCAGATGCATAGAGAAAAGTCACGAAATCATGTGAGTCACATGAATGTGATTTTTGCAGCCACCTGTGGTTGTACACATCTGCTATGAGGATGCAGTGATTTACCCCAAGTAAAGTTAACTGGAAGCTGTATTTCTATAGTTTCTAAAAACAAACAAAAAACTCCGACCAGACGCAAAAGATTTGGCTGGAATTTTTTGTGTGCTGGAATCAGAATTCGGGGTTTCGTTTTTTAGTTTCCCACGTGAGATAGGAAAAATAGTGAGTGTTAAGAAGATAGTATTTCCAAAATAAGCCATTTCTAAATGCTTCTTAAGGATCACATCCAATCTCCCTTTGAAAAGCCATATGGAGAAAATAGATCTTCTTAAAACGTAAGACCAAAAATCCTTAGTCACAAAATCTGAATTTTAGCTTTTGTTGTTTTCTCACAAAAATATTCTCCTGCAATCCTTCTCAGATTTTCAGCATGTATTTCCAATCTAGTCTTTGAAGACAAAATGTGGCATCATTTTCTCACTTCCAACTTGATGGCAGTTGGATATTTCATATCTTGATCTTTCCATCTCTTACCTTCTGGATTTTACTTCTTTTCTTTGTGTTGACATTCCTGTTTTGCTAATATTTTTTACCATTCGCATTAAATGTCTTAACTAAAGCAATATGATTTGGTTAATCTAATCGCTTTTGGTCAAACCCATTGTTAAAAAACCAAAATCAAACCGAGTAAATTTGAAGGTCTCATTGGCTTTATTCAATGATTCATGAACTGGGGAGCATCCTATGCAGCAGAAAGAAAGGAGCTCAAAGGCTTTTAATAAGCAGAAGGAGGCAGAACAAGGAAACTTTTAGTAGAGAGTAGATTGTTTCAAGGAAGGTCAGAGTCTATCAGGCAGATGACCTCACTAGTGATGACCGGGTGATGCCCGCAATGACCAGGTTAAAAAGATCACCTTCCTGGGGGAGCCTGAAACTGCAGTTAAGTGTTAAGTCTGAATTTGCTGATGTGGGACTTAGCACAAGTGACTCATTTGGGGCCTATTGTTCCTTTATTTTTTTTTTAACACCAATAATATAAAGTATCCAGATCGTCTATGTACATAGACCAAAATGGGCTTACCGTCTTTTCTCTGGAACCACTCAATGAAATTCTTCTCAAGTATTTGTAAGTTCCTGGTCCCTTCTAGCCATCCTTAACCTCTGCTCTTGAATTTGAATTCTTCACCTTTGTTGAATTCACCTTCACTCAACTTTCAAATCAAATTACTCTCAGAAACATTTTCAAGCATTCTCCCTTTGATGTCCAAAGGACTTAAGTGATTTCAAATTTACAGAATGAATACTGTATTTAGTTTTCCAAACATGAGTGATGGCTATAGCGAAAGTTGTAATGAGACAGAATTTAGGGAGCACTGTTTGTTTCAGAGGTCATTTTTCCTGGTTAAAAAAATAGTAATAAATACGCTTCCTGTACAACACTTAAAGATATAGAAAAATATAAAAATGTAAATAAAAATAACTCTGATCCAACCAAAGAGATTAAATAGGTAGTTGACTCAATTTTTTCCTTGTCATTTGCCATATATCCCCAAGGAAAATAACATCATTTCTTTTTCTTTTGTTAATTTTAAAATAGTGGCTGTATAACGGCATATTAGGAAGTTCTTAGTCATATGTAAATGAAGCTCTATTTAAATTAAATTAAATGACAATGGCCATTATTTTCTCTCTCTACGGAGAAAAATAAAGATACTTAATCACTGTATTACTTTCCACTAAAGGCTCTTCTCAGGTTAAATCTGACACCTTTCATTGTTGAAATTTTAAATTACTTGAATATTTTTATAGGAATTGTTCAACTTCCCCTCTCTCATTAATTCTGCAAAACTGAAACATTTAACAATTTTTTTCTAACTTACAATGGCCATCCGATATGCGATAATTTCTCATTCAATCGTTATTTATCCGATCATGACAAAGTAGATAGTGGGCATCTATTTTGCATTGTGGGGTTGCATATTCGAAAAATCAAAGATGTAAAAAAACAGCAATCGTGTCCTCAAGAAGGTTCAGTGTTCTTTTCATTATTTCCAATGGTTATTTGAAAAAAGGAGTTCATTTTAATGTCAAGTAAGTAAAATTTAAATAATAAAATGGAAACTTGTCACCTCATATCATGTACCCCAGTATAAAATGCAGGGATTTGTGCATTATTTAATACTTCAGAAACTCTAGTCTACATTTTATTGTGAACATTAGGTTGGCTCTACAAGCACCAAATTTCACCGCTTGATACTACCCCACACGTCTGCTACTGTCTGCTACCTTCTAATTCTTTTTTCCTATAGATGAAAAGAATAAAAATATTTTACAAATTGCATCTGAAGACATAGCAAATAGAAGCTAAAACTGTGAACCTTGGAAATATCCCAGTATCTCAAATTTGCATTTGAGTCGGGTGGGGTTCACATGGGCTTATGGATTTCTATCTGTAGATGCTACTTTGGCCAATGCTTCCCATTTATAACCTTAAAATCCTATCTTGAAGGTTCAGACACCCTCTCCAGGAGTAGAAGTAATTCCATTTCTATACTCCATGTGCCTCTTGAGGCCAGATCTGCCAGTAATGCTTAATTGGGTTGGAAGATAGTGGATAGTACCAGTTTATCATACAGGCAACTGACACAAAACTTTTTCACTTATCTGAGGTTGGACTGTGTCTGAGTTCAGAGATGAAAGGTCAGTTCTTTATCCACTAAGTCCCCTAGACATTCCAAAATCCCCAGTACATTACAAATTTGAACAGTTTAAGCTCTCTTAAATAAAGAATCTCTTCTCTGGGTAAAGTATACAGTGTATATAGATACAGTGGAGAAGAAACATGTGAAAGGTCACAGCCATGACCTTTTAACATCAATAGTTTTATTTATAGCCAAGCGCTTAGTCTATAGGGCTTAATATAAAAGCAAGAAGAAAGACAAAGGTATCTGGTTAGCTTTATAATAGCTATCCGGTTATAGAAAATTTGTCTTTTTACTCTTGAGCTGAGAATAAAAAATGATAAATAATTGAAGTGACAGCTATTTTAAAGTAAAGAATAACATTTCTCAATCATTTTTAATTGAACGTATTCTATTTCTCTCCTGATATGGCCTAAAATAATCTACCAGGTTTTAAAGGAATAGATTTATTTCTTCACACATGTGATTCATTCTTAAAAGACACAACAACAGTATTTTACTTTTATTACTACCTACTTCCTTGTCACCTCTCTGGAGTCTTGCTGTACTTAAAATTACACGTGGAAGAGTGGCAGATTACAGCAGTCAAAACCCTGTTTTGTGGAATGTGAGTAGTTTAGGAAATTTAGCAAACACAGTCAAAAGCATTAGCTTGCTCTTTTCAAAATGGTTCTCAAGCACTTTTAAGAAATGCTTGAAGATACATTGGGGAAAGTTCAAAGATGTCCAAAAACCCATGGTGAGAGGCCAGGGAATTGGCCACCAAGGCCTGGGTGACAAGTTGAAAAGGACACTCATCCTAAAGGAAGCCCAGGAATGGTTTTATATGGAAGAGAACCTCGTCTTGGTCACCTACTCTGTTCCAGGAGAAGAACAGGAAGCCACTTTGAACTCTGAGAAGACCACCAACCTCTCTTCTCCAACCCTCCTCATTGGGGAAATCATCAGAGCCGAAGAAATTGTTGTCTTTTCACCTCAAGAGACTGTTCGCTTTTCTGAGCACCCCTAGCTGGTAGCTTGCCTTTCACCGGTGTGATACTCTTTATGAAGTTTCTTACCATGTGTTAGTTTAATTCATGTTGAAATAATAATGGAAATTAACAGGTAGGCCTTTATTTTGAACTGAAACTTCCAGAGACAACAAAAATCTACCCAAAAGGTTAACTAAATGGGTCAGAATCTAAAATGCTGTATCTATGTATATAATTATCAAAAATGCCCTTCCATAATATTCCAATTTAAGTTGAATGTGATACTTGAGATTTAGATTTCTAGATCTGTATCCTTGCTCCAGATTTATAGCCAACCTTCTGGTGTGTGATAGAAATCTTTCTTAATGACTGCCAACTCTAGAGACAGCCACCCACCCAGGACTGTTGTATTTTCTAGTTAAAAGAATATCTACTGAGTCATTAAACAAAACAAAACTTCAGTAAACAGTATTGAGTATTTAATAATGAGTAAAACCCCAAAGTATCAGGATCGATAAGATATTGAAGTATCTTATAAACAGTAGAAGCCCAGGTTCTGGAGCTAGACAGACCTGGATTTGAATCTCTAGTCAAAGACCCACTTGATTTATGGCTTTGGCCAGTAGCTGAACTTCTTTAAGCCTCATTTCCTTAAAATGAGGACAGTGTATAATATAAGGTGCGATAATTACGAGGCTATAATGGGTTCATTTATGTAAATTACAGGGCTGGTTTATAGTAAGCAGTCACTTAATCTTAATCATTATTAGTATCATTGAATTAAATGCCATTTATACAATAAAAGAATAAGAAAATCAAAGTTATTGACAACATTTAGGTAATTAAATGCAGAGAATACATAGCTGATGATTCTCCTTTTTTGTTTCATTTTAAATGTGTCTAATATTTCTCAGTAAATGCACTGAGAGAAAACTCTAAAATATATGTGGAATGAACAACAGTGATGAAATACTACTAGTGAAATTCATCTCCTTCAACTATAACCTCCTTGTGGTCTTGGGAGGGACCTCCCTGAAGAATGGAAGGAAAAAATCTTGTCCACATTCACTACTATAGAAAAATTTTGTCAGATTGTATTAGGGTATCTTTTTGGTGTCATAACAGAATCTTAAACGGTGCTGTTATCAGCCCCCCATCTCTGATATCCTAACATACAAGGACCAAAGCCAGCCCTAGAGAATTATTATTCACTCTCTGCCCTACCTTGAGTCATGCTCAGAATGAGAACAGGTCCAGGTATATGTTCGTCCTTTAGTGCCACCAAGACCAAAACACCTTTAAGACAGGGAATAATTTCTGGCTCCGATTGTCCTCAGGTTTTCTTTGCTCCCACCGCATTCCATTTTTATTAGCCAGCTTAATTACTGAATGCCTACCATGTTCCAAACCATGCACTAGGACCTTTAGGCAAAGATGAGCAGAGTAAATCATAACCCCTGTCATGAACAAGTTTAAAGCCTAAATAAGGAAGTAAACAAGTAAATACAAAGAATCAGATAAAATCTAGTGTTTAAAAATTTAGATTTTATGTTGTACAGGCAGATGGTGTTTACTCTTAGTGATTAGGAGGCAGATTAAAGAAGACATCTGGGGGACCATTGATCTATTTCTTGATATGGGTATAGATTTTATAACTGCGTTTGTGAAAAAAATCATTGAGTGGCACACTGATGTACATTTTTCTTGTATATATTATATATTAAATATATATATTTTTAAAAATTACGGGCTTCTTTTTCCTTTGCATAGCACAGATACTTTACATAGATAGGTACATTCCTTAATCTCAACAAGTATTTTAAAAATTGAATTACAACTTAAATTTCAAAAAAATTAAAAACTGAAGAGTCTTAACTGTGTTTCACAACCATGATAGCAATCCTTATTTTTGTAAATAAATTGCTATGCTGAATCTTCAGCTATGCTTCTATTTGTAATAATGTCATTCTATGCAAAGCTTCTAAGACTATTCCCATATATTGCAGAGATATTATACTACCATAGGCATCCTAAGGAGCACTTGCCACCAGAAAAGCCAGCACATCAGTTGCTCTGAAATTTCCATTTGGGTCTCTTATTTTTTTGCACCTACCAACAGCTTACTTAATGATGCCTTGAGCAAACAAGTAATTGCATTCACTGTATCCTCTTGGTATTACACTGTATTAACATCCTTCATTTTTTTTTTTCATGAAAGTGTCATTTGTGGGTTTGATTTACTTTTTAAAAATGCTCAATTTCCACTGCTGAATATAAAATGCATCCAACCCATGGAAAAAATATAGCACCAAGCAAAGCAGACCCTTAAAATTGTTTTAAAATTAATTTCATAGATATCACATAATTTCCCCAATAAATATACTGTCAAACAACACATAGCAAAATAGTGCCAAATTTACTCCTCTCTGCAGAGTTTAATCCTGTTGAACACATACCCCTTTGAATTTTCCTTAGATTCATGCCACAAAATTCATCTTGTCCCTTACTCCTCCTAAGCCCATATTCTAGGCTCCTCTTTCTCTATCCTTGATGACAAGTAAGATTCTATAATATGCATTAATCTCCAGAAAGCATTTGTTTTTTTCCTAAATCTCCACTGCAGAACTCACTCTAGTCTGTACATACTCTGTACATACTCTCTTTCAGTGTAAACGGGTATTGCCATGGTTTTCAGAGCGTGACCTCTAGCTTCCAAACCCAAGTGACAACCAGAAATCCAATCATTTCCAACTCAACATATCCAAAGCCCACCTGTATTCTCTTGAAAGCTGCTTCTCTCTTCCTGCATCTCATGTCACCCGGTCCCCAACCAGCCCTCTAGATAATTTTATATTGGTAAATGACAGTCCCTTTCCTGAATAACCTTCCAATGTCCATCTGTCCATACCTTTGCTGGATTATTTCCTCCGCACCGTTACCTATTACCCCATTCTTGGCACACTCTAACCCTATACCCCTGCAGTCAAAATATATATTGTGATGTGATTAATGCTGTTCACTCATTCATTCACTTTTTAATTCAGCAAATAAATGCTGAATAACTACCTTGCTAGACTTCGGATACTCAGAGTTAAACAAGACACATTCCTTTCTATGATCAAACTGTCTCAAGGGGGAAGACATACAAGAATGGCTTTCTAACACATATATTCTGTAGCAGAATTTAAATGCCTTGGTATGTCATATAAATGTTCTTCACAATCTGGCTTCTCCAGACGTCTCCTGCTTCATTTACTATGTTTCCCCAGTATGTGTCCTTCACTTCAGGCACCCAAAAAGACATGTAGGTCTGCAATGAACCTTGCCCGTATGCCTCTGTATCTTTGTTCCCTCAGTCTGAAATGTCTTTCTCAACCTTGGCAGTCCAGCAAACTGATGCGGGAACAATTTTCTGGCCTCCTCAGACAGTTGGCATCTGTCCTCTGTACTCAATAACATCTTGTGCAGATTTAACATTGATCACACTATTTGCTAATTATTGATTTTCACTTTTGTCTTTCCTACTAGATAGTGAGGTGTGTGCGAGCGGTGATTGAATCTCCTGTGCCCTTCAGGTTGAATGAACAATAATCATATACTTGGGAATAAAAAAATGACTAAGAACACAGCCCAGGGAGTCAAACAGACATGGATATAGATCCCAGATCCGCTATGTAAAAGCTATGTAACCTTGAGAAGTTACTTGTCTTCTCTGAGCCTCAGTTTCCTGATCTGTTAAAGGGAATAACAATGTTTACTTTAAAGTGTCTGTGAGAACTCCACAAAATGATGCAAATAAAGTGTTAGCCATAGTGTCTGAGCCATAGTAAATTATCAATAATTTTTAGCCATTTTCATTATTACGCCTGTTTGAAAAGTGTTGATGGTTCCCTTCACATCTTACAGTTATGCTCAGGTAGTGAAAAACAAAGGATGGAAGGGGAAAGGAAGTAACTTTTTAAAAATTTACTCTGTGTCTGTCATACTCTGGATATGTTATCTCAGTGATTTTCCCAGCTACTTGAGGGAAATAAAGAATATTACTGACAATTTATAAAATAAAACACTTTGTCTAAAAAGCAGAAGTGACTCATTCAAGGGCTTCAGTTGTAGGACACAGTGTCTTAGCTCAGGCTGCCATAACAAAACGTACCGCTGGATGGTTTAAACTATAAAAATCTGGGACACCTGGGTGGCTCAGTCAGTTAAGCGTCCAACTTCTGCTCAGGTCATGATCTCCTGGCTCGTGAGTTCAAGCCCCACGTCAGGCTCTGTCCTGACCGCTCAGTGTCTGGAGCCTTCTTCGGATTCTGTGTCTCCCTCTCTCTGTCCCTCCCCCATGCTCTGTCTCTCTCTGCCTCAAAAATAAACAAACATTTAAAAAAAATTTTTTAAACAATAAAAATTTATTTCTCTCAGCTCCGGAAACTGGGAAGTCTAAGGTCAAGGTGTAGGGAGATTCAGGTCTTGGTGAAGGCCCTCTTCCTGACGCGCAGATGGCCATCTTCTTGCTGTATCCTCACATGGTGGCAAAAGAAAGAAAAATCTCTCTCTTCTTCTTGTATAAAGCTACAAATACTAGACCCCCATTCTCATGATCTTATCTAACCTCAATTACCTTCTAAAAGCCCTATCTCAAAACACAGTCACTTTGCAGATAGGGCTTCAACAAATGAATTTGGTGGGACACAATTCAGTCCACAGCATTCATGTTTTTGCACTGAATCTTACCACCATAAACACAAGATGAACCAACATGAACAGAGTTCATTACTGCAATTTATAAAAAAGCAGAAGTTCTGAACCTGACTTACCCGAAAGCTTGAAGCTTTTTAGCCATTCTCCCTTTATTCTGTACCTTATTACTAGAGTTTCTTGATCATCCAAAATATAAAATTCTAGTTGTAAAGCAAACAGTAGATGTATGTCATGTGCTATCCATCCAAAAGGAGTATTTTTAAGACACAAATAATTGAAGGCAGAAGACAGTTTGGACCAGGAGAAATATGCAGCTCTTCAGGGTGCCTGGCTGGCTCAGTTGGTGGAGCCTGCGACTCTTTACCTCAGGATTGTGAGTTCAAGCCCCACATTGGGCATTAAAGCTTACTTTAAAAAAATGCCATAAAAAAAAGAAAATATGCAACTCTTCAACACAGTCACTGGGGGCAGGAGTGGGGGCTTGGGGGTAGCAAAGGGCTGTAGAAACTAGAGAAACAAGCTAGAATCCCTCTGGGATAATTGTGTGGGATGATTGTGAATGACCCTGCACTCTGGTGGTCTGGTGCTAATACAGTGGAGAAGAGGTTTGGAGGGAGAGTTGAGTCAAAAGGAGCTTGCTGAGACACCAGGAGTCATAAATCTTATGGCTGTAATAGAAGAAGAGACACCTACTTGCCCAGCCTGGACACCTGTTCTTCCTCCCAGAACCTTACTGCCCGCCCCCCCCACCCTGCTTCAGTTCTTTGAAATACACCAATGGCAAGTCCTCTAACCTGCATTCATACTAAAATATAGAATGACGAATATTGGCTCACCCTTTGATATTGAGGGGCAAAGAAAATTGCCAGATTGCCTAGATAGGTATCCCTAAGGTCAGAATAAAAGAAGAGAATTTCTCTAGTCCCCAGGAAGGCCCTATGAGTTAAGGAAACCCAGATTAAGGAAAACCCAACCTATGACTGAAAACCAAATGGCAATTGGTTGCTTTTTAAAAGACAAAGCGTATAGCTGCCTCCTTAATTTCTTTCTTACAGTAGAAGAAGTAAAAGTGGTAGAACCTGAAGTCCAACACCCTGATTCCCTCTACAAGGACTCTCTATCACCTGTTTTTTGTAAGAATAAGAGTTATTGTGGTAATCATTTCACAATATATGTAAATCGAGCTATCGTGTTGGGTGCTTTACACTTATATAGTGATGCATGTCAATTATTTTCCAATAAAAGTGGAGAAAACAAAAGACTTAGGAATGGAAGCACAACTCTCATGAGCCATGGAATGAGCAAATAAATTGTGCAATATTCACATAATGGAATAGTATGTATTAGTGAGAGTGGATAAACTAAACCTACATTGTGACAATATGGTTTCTTTTTAAGATCTCACAAATGTTATGTTAACCTCAGAAACATAATTTGTATAGTCTCATAAACATAATAAAAATGAGTACATACTGTGTGATTCCATTTATATAAAGTTCAAAATCAGACCAGACTGATCTGAGGGGTTAAGTCAGGAGGTTGGCTCCCTTGGGGAGGGCCAGGGGCTAAAAGGGGGTGGGGATTGAGGTTCTGTGTTTTCATCTGTCTTCTAATCACATGGGTATATTTGCTTAAGGACAATTCATTAAGCTGTACACTTGTGATCTATGCACAATTCTATATTCAATAAAAAGTTCTAAAATCTCAAAACACCACATTTGAGTATATACCCAAAAGAGTTAAAAGCAAGAATTCAAATAGATACTTGTATACCCATGTTTATAGCAGCATTATTCACAATAACCTAATGATTGAAACAACCCAGATGTCCATCAACGGATGAATGGATAAACAAAATACGGTATATTCATTCAACAAAATATTATTCAGCCTTAAAAAGATTCTGATACATGCTGCATGATGGAAGAAACTTGGAAACATTATGCTAAGTGAAATAAGGACAAATATTGTATGTTTCCACTTACAAAATATTTTAGTTTGGGCTTCTATGATAAAATACCACAGACTTGCTGGCTTGTAAGTGATAAATACTCTTTTTTCACAGTTCTGGAGGCTAGGAAGTCCAGTTCAAGGCACTGAAAGACTCTGTCTGGTGTGAGCCTGCTTTCTGGCTCAAGGAGAGTAATCTTTTTTCTGGGTCCTCACATGGCAGAAGGGACAAGGTAGCTTTCTGGAACCTCATTTGTAAGGGTACTAATCCAATCGATGATGGCAAAGCCTACCATAGGCCCACTTCCTAATACTATCAGATCGGGGATTTGTATTTCAACATACGAATTTGAGAGGGAAAAAGTATTCGGTCCCTGGCGTATGAGGTATCTAGAGTGGTCAAATTCATACACACCAAAAGTAGATTAGTGTTTATCAGGGGCTGCGGGAGAGAGAAACGGGAATTATTATTTAATGGGTATGGAGTTTCAGTTTGGGATGATGCAAAAGTTCCGGAGATGGATAATGGTGATGGTTGCACAATAATGTCAATATATTTAATGACACTGAATTGTACATCTAAAACGATTAAAATGGTAAATTTTGTATATATTTTACCATAATAAAAAAAAAATCAGAAACCCAAATAGAAACGGAGGCACATGTCTTTCTCTTCTCTGTGGGAACTTCCCTACCTGTCCACAGGATCCCCAGACACATTCTCACATATTTCCTCCATTTCCTCCAAGTTGTTTCTTTCCAAAGCCACCACTGTTTCCATCCTCAGGATCCATCTCTGGGACTTCCTTCTGTCTTTGGCCATCTACTTCACCTAAAGGCTACAAGTCAAAATTTCCCTAAGCTGGCTTTATTTCACCTATAGAAGAATCTACTTGTTTAATATGATCAGGACATTTGAGCTATTGACCGCCATATGCAAATGTCTTATATGTGTCACATCACTCCCAGATGAATATCTAAAATACAATTCTTGCAGGGAAAACCACGGAAATACAGAGTTAATTTATTGTTCCTCTGAGAATAAATCCATTGACTAAAACTTTAAACATTTATTTATACCTCACCTGTTAGTAAACGGGCCAAAGACTAAAATTAAATGGCAAAATTCACAAAAGATTAATCTGGAAACAATAGTTAGAATACTTCATCATTTTATTTTAAAACAATACCAAAACATCTATTCAACTGAGTTAACTATTCATTTATTTTTGTCTATATAACATCAAAAAGTTTGACCAAATTTTTCACTGAGTTTATTAATATTTTCACTGAATTTCCAGATGTTTTGCTTTCACATAGTGGTGTCACTATATATCTTTATTTTCCCCTTACACTATGATTCCTATGTATAGTTTATTGCTGGGGGATAGCTGCAGGGCAGGACAGATATTAAAACTATAGAGGATCTCATAAGATGTGAAGCGGAATATCTTTTTTTTAGATTAGGTAACCTTTTTATAGCTTTGAGGGAAAACATGGATAGTATTCGTGCATGTGTGTGTGTGTGTGTGTGTGTGTGTGTGTGTGCGTGTGTGTGTGTACATTGACAAAGAATTCTTTCATATTGAGAATGCGCAAAACCTTATGCCAAACATTGCAAGAAAACTCTAGAAGTTTGGGGTTTTTTTAATGTATAGGTCTGCAAGGGATCTTTGTTTATACACATACAACCCAATTCATGTATAAACTCAGAGGCATTAGTATAGAGTATTGGTCAAAAAGGTAGAGTTTTACTCTCAGCTCTGACATTGCCTAGCTTTTCCCAGTTTTCTCATCTGTATTACAGTGATAAAAATTACATCTTCCTTGTGGAATGTTGAACGAAAAGCAACTCAACACAGTGACACGCTCGATTAATGTTAGTGTTCTTGTGCTGAGACCCAGGAACATGTCATTTTTTTTAAATTATGAAATAACTTCTACACCACCGACTTTGGGTCATTGTTTTTCATTGAAATAAACAATTCACTTTTCAGTTTAGTTTCAAAAAAGCAACATTTCATAGGCAGACTGCAACCTACTCAGAGATGAGCAAGGAGGACAGAATGGTTGGGGCAGAACGAGGATAGGAAGTATGGCCATGCAGAAGCTGTAGTCAGAGAGGGAGGCAGACGGTAGAGCCAAGAATTTTGTTTTGTTCGCAATTTAGGCAGCAAAACAAAGTATTTGGAAAAGCATGAATCTGGTGGCATTTTGTTATTACTACACTACACCCACTAGCCTACTATTTCATCCCTCTTGGAATCATGAAATTTTCCAGTTTAATTTTGATGATGTAATAATCATTCACCACTTGAATTAACTCGTGGTAAACCATGCTTACCTCTTTTTCTTTGTCGTTGAAGGTTGGTTTGTTTGCTCAACTACCATCATTTGGGGCTTAAAGAAAGTTTTTAGTTCTTAGTTGTATCTTCTTACTATCCAACCGAAGGGCATGAATTTGCTTCATGATTTTTCCCAAACGAAATCTCTATATTCCAGGTTCCTGGATGACAGGTAGACTCCAGGTCCTTGCGTTGGGGCCTGTAAAATCTCTGAACCTTCGCTGAAGCAACTGCTTTAAAAAAATGTCTCTGGTTACCTGGCTATTTTCTTTGCCCCTCCTATTTTCCAGAACAAAGGACTCTAGGATTCAGAGGCAAACTTATGTCCTTCTGTCCAGCTCTCAGAGTTCAAGTCCTGTATTCTACTGAGCAAGAAGAAATTGTTTTAAAGTGAATCGAAACTAGCTTCTCAGAATCTTGCTTGTGTTTCTAACGGTCTCCAGAATAATAATCAACATGTCGATGGCATTTCTCAGTGTTCCAAAGCATATTAAAACTTTTTTTTTCATGGAAGAACTATATCTTTGCCTGAACTTTATCACCTGCCTGAAGACTTCAAAAGCTTCAAAAAATGTGCCATTGAGGGCAGCTCAGTGGCTCAGTCAGGTAGGTGTCCAAGTCTTGGTTTTGGCTCAGGTCATGATCTCAAGGTTTGTGAGTTTGAGCTCCGCATTGGGCTCTGAGCTGACAATGCAGAGCCTGCTTGGGATTCTCTGTCTCCCTCTCTCTCAGCCCCTTCCCTGCTCATGTGCCCATGCTCTCTCTCTCACTCTCCCTCTCACTCTCTCAAGATAACTAAATAATCATAAGCAAACAAACAAATAAATTTGCCTTTTGGAAACACATGTTATACTCATATTTTTTTCCATACTGGAATTTTATTTGCCAAATACTTCAAAAATAATAAAGAATTTGTTTTAAATAAACATTCAGCCTTTTATCTCTATATCTTCATGAGAGGGCACAGTATCTTAGGGAGTTTAGACAGTTTCCTTGACTTAATTATAGGCCTAATCATCATAAACTGAAATTTTATAAAAATTTTTCTTTTGTTTGGTCTATTTTGCTTTCTGATTTACCTTTTTTATAATTCATAGAAGTAGCAAATTCTTGCAATTATTTCAAATATTACAGTTCTATATGAAGTGAAAAGTGTTCTTAATCTCAAAAGTTATCATTTTTAAATATTTGGTATGCTTCTAGACCTTTTCCTACACACGTACTCAATCAGAATATCAGGATATATTCATCACAACTCTGTTTATCTTCTTTATTTTTCCTTACTCCATCCTATATACCACGCTTCTCTTCATCCTCAATTCAATCAGTTATGCAGATTTTACCTTTATTTTCCTCAAGATTTTTTTTCTCCGTTTAAGGATAAAAGCAAAAGTGGCTCTAAGACAGTATCTTCTAGTCTTCTATACAAATTTTAAGTCATTTAAGAGGTTATCTAGGTAGGTTTGTAGAAACCAGAAGGGCAACAGGCCATCTTTGAGGTTTACTAGAGCAGGGAACACAATTTTACCCCCAAATAAAGGACAGAAGTCTGAGGGATAAGTGAGGGAGTCCTGCTGTCCGGGCATCCTGACCTCCCAGGATGACTGCGTGAGTCCCCCTAAGAGGGCAGAGCCCTAAACAGGTGTCCCTTACTTCAATACAAATTTCTCTGCTCTACATGTACAAGAAGTGCAGGAAGTCACCAGATTTCAATTGTTCATCCCTTGCCTGGAACATAAGTGGTCGGTGTTCAGAGTGATGGACTGAAGATAAGCTCTTCCTCCCACATGTGGGACAGTAACCAGTGAAAGGGGAGCAGGGCCCAGTCAGCTGCAATTGAATTGCCCATAAGACAAGGAGGATGGAGTCCAGAATCGGACTTAACTACACAGGGAGACAATAAATAACCGGATACTTCTTACTTATATTTCTGAAATGTCGGCTGGGATAGTCTCCAAATATTTATGTGGATTTGGGGAATGCGCTTCATTTCATTATGTTTGTTTTTGATAACAAAAATGGGATCATACCGTGCCTTTTTCTATAAATTAGTTTGCAAAAATAATTATAGGGATCTTTCCATGATTGTATATTTTATTTCATACTTCATCCATTTCGCCAGAATAAAGGGTTCAGAGGTAAACAAATTGGCAGATTTAATGAAAGGAAGATAAAGTAGTTCTTTGAACTGCTTCCAGTTTATTTTATTTTACTGGTTTGATTTTTCACACTTAAAATTATTTTAATGCATCTAGGGGTGCCTGGGTGGCTCAGTTGGTTAAGCATCTAGCTATTTTTTTTTAATGTTTATTCTTGAGAAAGAGAGAGAGAGAGAGCACAAGCCGGCGAGAGGCAGAGAGTGAGGGAGACACAGAATCTGAAGCAGGATCCAGGCTCCGAGCTATCAGCACAGAGCCCGACCTGGGGCTCAAACTCACGGACCGTGAGATCATGACCTGAGCCAAAGTCAGAGGCTCAACCAATTGAGCCACCCAGGTGCCCAAGCATCCAACTCTTGATTTCAGCTCAGGTCATGATCTTGAGGTTCTTGAGATCAAGTCCCCCATCAAACTTCTCTCTCTCTCTCTCTCTCTCTCTCCAAATACATAAATAAACATTAAAAAATATAAAACATTAATGCACCTGGAGTTGTACTACGGTTCAAGTTCAGACTTTAATGTTATATTTTCCCATGTGGATAGTCATTTGTTTCCACACTTTTTCCCCAGGTACTTAGCAATGCCACCCTTGTCCTATAGGAAGCATCCTGATCTTTGAAGGTTTGCTTCTAAGTTCTCTATTCTATTTTTCTAGTCTATTTGTGGCAAATTGCTCTGCTTTATTATATAGTTTTATGATAAGTCTGTATAACTAGTAAAATGAAGCTTGACTTAAGATTTTTCTACCAGGTTGCCTTATTTGTAATCGCCTACATATTGTCTGTATCCTTGTTTATATTCACCCTTTCTTATTCTTAGTATCATTTAACTATTTTTCTTTCTTTTTTCTTTGATGAGACTTGCGAGAAAATTTTCCACAATTTGGTTCTGCTTCTGGTTTTGATGTTTTTTCTTTTTTGTCTAGTTTGTTAAGCCATTGTCAATTTTTATTTAAAAAGTCTATTTTTTGTTTGTTTTTTCCCATTTGTTCTTCTTTCATTAATTTTTCCTTTAAAACTTCTTTTAAAAATTATTTGTTTCTTAAGGGAAATTTAAATAACATAAAATGAAATTATAAGTGACATAAAACCAAGTTATAAATGTTAACATGATTTCTTCTTTCACAATGTACACATATATCAAATCATCACATGGTATGCTTTAAAATCTTATAATTTTGTCAAGTGTCCTTCAATATATAATAGTGCTCACTTCAGCAGCAGATGTACCAAAATTGGAAAGTTACGGAGATGACCAGGGCGCCACGCAAGGATGACACACAAATTCATGAAGTCTTCCGTATTCTTCTTCAGTAAAATGAATGAAAGAATAAATAAATAAGTAAATAAATGAAAACATTAATAGGTAATCTTTAAAATTTAAATTCATCATTTATTTATTTTTTTTTTAATTTTTATTTTTAGAGAGAGAGAGAGAGAGAGAGAGAGGTGAACATCAACTGGGGAGAGGAGCAGAGGGAGACAGAATCTGAAGCAGGGTCTGGGCTGACTCCACAGCCCTGTGATAACGACCTGATTGGAAATCAGGAGTCAGACAGTAGACCAACTGAGCCACCCAGGCGCCCCAAGGCAAACATGATTTTAAGACATTAATAAAGAAAGTACCTTGGGGTGCCTGGCTGGCTCAGTTGGTTAAGTGTCTGACTCTGGTTCAGGTCATGATCTCACAATTTGTGGGTTTGAGCCCCATGTGGGGCTCTGTGCTGACAGCTCAGAGCCTGGAGCCTGCTTCAGATTCTGTGTCTCCCTCTCTCTTTCTGTCTCTTCCCTCCTTGTGCTCTCTCTCTCTCTCAAAAATAAACAAATAAACATTAAAAAAATACCCCATGTCAAGAGCAAACACTTTTTTAAATTCGCTTAGTAAATAAGTGGGTTTTACCGATTGTATTATGCTAGTAAGTAGATCTGCAGTGAGTCTATGAGCAGATGGCTTTCTATTGTAGAGTTTGAAGATCAACAAACAATCCTTCCAAAAATATCTCCTCTGCTACCTGAGGAGAACTTGGCATTGCATTCATTCCTATGCAAACTAACATCCAACTATAAGGCTCTTGGTTACTGGCTACCAGACAGTGGTTGCTCCTCTCAGCAATGGTTCTCAAATTTGAGAATTCCAACGATGACTGAGAAAGCGGATTCAAAAGGCAGATTGAGAGGTATTAATATGGGTTCCAAAAATTTCACATGTAAAGAATTATTCAGTTGATTAAGACAGCGATCATCCTAGAACCACGTTCTGAAAAAACACTACTATGGAAGACGAAGAGTTAGCCATTCATTTACCAGGAAATGATCCCAGGGCTTCCCGTGTTAGCACCTCAGCATCTCAGTTTCTATTAGTGGATCATATAAGACAAAGGAAAGGAAAAGCTCACAGGGAGAAGACGTTAGGGCAATGACACTGCAGTTTTGAAGGTGCCAGACAGAGGAAGGATACAAGTTATTTTAATTTTAGGTAGCACTGTCCAAACGAATTTTCTGCAGTGATGGAAATGTTTTAGATGCACATGCTCCAGTACAGTAGTCACTAGCCACATGGATTTTGAGCATGTGAAATGTGCCCTAGTTCAACTAAGTAACAGAATTTCAAATTTCAAATTTTATTTAATTTTAATTAATTTTAATTTAACGTCTATGGTCACATGTGATAGTGACTATCATACCCACAGCACAGGACTGGAGCTTTGTCTAAGGCTGGGATAGGGATTTAGTAAAAAGAAAGTTGGTACTAAATTAAATTATTTCTAATTTACAATTTTGTCAAATGTCAGCTTAATTATTTAGGATCACAGTATCTAATCTGATATCATGCTACCAGGGAAAGTCATAAAATTGGTAAAATATATTTAACTAATAGTTCCTCTATCATTCTGCCAGTCAAATAAATTGCTTTCAATACAGAAACCATTGAAGTGCATTTTCAAGAAATCTTAGTGACAGTTTGGCAAATGATAGGCAGAAGAAAAAAAATATTAGTGGTAAATATCCTTAGTATATTCTTCAAAGTCTGTCAAGCCAAATTTTTGGTGGTCATTGAAAAATTTATTTTGAGTTTAGAAAATTTAAAAAGGTTTCTGAGTGAGGAAAATCTATTACCAATAGTGTTAACGCTTATGGAACACTGACACATGACAAGGAGTTGTGAAATGCTCTATATGCACATAATTTCATTTAACCCAGACAACACAAACACATCGCTATTAATCACATTTTGCAATGAAAGAAACAAAAAATCGGAGAAGTTAAGTAACCTGCCCAAAGTGGCACAGCCAGTCAAGCAGCATCAAGGTTGGTAACAAAATCTCTTTGCCTCCAGATCACTTCATTGTACTGCGTCTTTCTATTTGATCTTGGAATAGAGGGGTTGACAAAAAATTTCCTCAGATGTTTAGTGTTTTTTTTCAATTTTTTAAATGTTTATTTATTTTTAAGAGAGATAGAGAGACAGAGTGCAGGCAAGAGAGGGGCAGAGAGAAATGGAGGCACAGAATCTGAAGCCGACTCAAGGCTCTGAGCTGTCCGCACAGAGCCCGATGCAGGGTTTGAACTCACGAACCATGAAATAATAACCTGTGTTGGAAGTCGGACACTTAACCAACTGAGCCACCCAGGCGCCCCCGATGTTTAGTATTTTTTACTGTATGCCAACTAAAATAATAAAATTTGAAATGTTACTAAATTGTTCTAATGCTAATACTCTTTCTAGAGATGGTGATTTCTACCATGAGCAGGTCTCCCAACTCAACTGAGCACCTTAGTAAGTCAGTGTTTGCAATGATGAGTCTGAGGAGAATTTGAGAGCTTGAGAGCTAGGGAAGCTGACTTTCAAGAGTGGGAAGAAACTGAAATTCCTGAGGCAATTCTGAAGTTGGAGATGAGGATAGATGGGGATGAGGAGGAAAGAGAAAGAAGTGGCATCGAGTTTTAAGAAGATGAAGCCAACATGGATGAAAAGGCCGGTGGTACGCCCCTGTGGCTGGTGGCCCAGAGACATTTTAAAACCAGATCTAGCTCATGCCCAGTTTAGTTACTTTGCTACCAAGTAAACCCTGCCTCCTCTGCACCCACCTCCCTTTAAACTTTAGTAAGTTTCACTAAATTCACTAATGTTGCGGGAGTGTTGCTTTGTTTTACTTCATCTTGATTTCAAGAAAACTTAGCTTCAGTTCTGTGCTAGCTCAGGGACCTGGCAATCTAAAGCATGCAAACCTCTCCTCCTGACCCATCTTCCACTCTGATAATTCACATAACATAGTATCTTGAATTTCCTCAAGGCATAGAATTGGGGGTTCAAGTCTATTTTATTCTGCTCTTGGGGAGCATAAAGGCCTCAGCAGAGATCCAGATAACATTTTAATTACATATACATTTGTCATTCTAAGTAGGATGAGATAGCCACCCAATTTCTGGCCTTGAGCCCTCTAAAGGGGGGGATGCAGACTGATGTTAGACTTTTTCTAACAAAACATGAAATCTGAGTGTCAGAACAGACCCAGAGGTTATCTAGTTCAATCTCCTCTTGGATGCCTCTTGAAACTTCCCTACCATGATCATGTGTGTTTTCTTTGAACTCTTCTGGTTACAGAGAACTCAAGAACTCCTGCAGGAGCATATTTCACCCAAGAAACTTAGCTTCTCAGGTCACCTGGCTGGCTCTGTGGGTTAAGCATCTGACCTCGGCTCAGGTGATGCTCTCATGATGTGGTTCGTGAGTTCAAGCCCAGCATTGGGCTCTCTGCTGTCAGTGCAGAGCCTGCTTCAGATCCTCTGTCTCCCTCTCTCTCTGCCCCTTGCCCTCTCTCTCTCCCTCTCTCTCTCTCACACACACACACACAAATAAATATTGAAAAAAGGAAACTTAGCTTCTCATAGTCATATTTTGGGAAGCATCAGAAATAAGTGAAATTTCTGATCTATGTGACTGTCAGTAACTTCTGACTCTTTCCCCCCTCCTACACTAATTAACACATCCCTCATTCCATCAACCATCTCTCTTATGATATTTGGTAATGATTTTAGTCATCCCGGTTACTTTCCCTTAGAATACTTTTCAGCTATTCAATGAGTTTTAAAATATAACATCCAAATTCGAACAAAATTGCAAGAGTGATCTCACCAGCGCAGTATAGATCTAGGTTCTCACCTCTATCTCTATGGATCCATCAATCTAGGAACACAATCTATGCTTGAGTGTGGTTGTCCTTCGACAACCATATCTAATGGCTTAAGGGCAATATCAACTTTTTTGTGTGTTGCCACTGAGACCTCATTTTGAATCCGACTGTTGTGTTTTTTTTTTTTACACCTACAAACGAATCTTTGTATAAAGGAAAGAGCATGAACTTCAAAATTAGAGAGTTATCCATTTGTATTCAGTCTCCATTGTATTAGCTCTGTGACTTTAAAAAAGTTACTAACCTCTCTGAGATTTGGTTTCAATGTTTGGATCAGAGTATGATAATATCTAGCAGTTTAGTTTTATTGTGACCATTAAATGAACCGAAAATGTGAAATAACTAGCATGATGTCAAAGTGCAGCTCTCTTCCCTTTTGTGCAGCATGTCATTTTGACCCAGGGTCAAGCTCATCAACATTTTTTTCTATTAATTTCATAATGCATTGAATTAGCTATTCTTATTAGAATTTCAGCAGCTATGAAATTTAACATACTTTCCAAGTTTTTCATCTAGGTTATTAAAAACAATGCTAATAGGACAAAGCAAATATTGTTCCTTTCCAGTAAGAAATCTTCCAAGTTTGTGTTAACCAATCTTTCACTGAACAGAAAAAAAATGTAGGAAAAATAAAACATCAGAGGTTCAGTGAAGCACAAAGGACTTCTCACGCACGAGGTGGTCATATAAAGACCAGATGTTGTAATATTGCATAGAATCCAACGCTTCCTGGATGTCATTTGTTTAATGTTCATATCACATTTTTGTAATAGACCAGAAGATATGATTGTCCCCATTTTACAGATGAGCCCAAAAGAGGCCACTCAAGCAACAAGGACTCACATTCTTTCTTCAACAATTACAAATTTTTATTTCAGTTACCCATTCTAGAATGTTATCTAAAATATGAAAAGGTTTTCAGCTTATTATATCTACTTCTTCCACATAGAAAATAAATGCAATTAATTCATTTAACACATATTGGTTATTGATCACCTACTGATGCCTAACACTGTCTTAGGTATAGAGGAAAGCAGCAAACAAAGGCGTGTGCTTTCATGGATATTTTGGTGGAGCTGGAAGACAAGAAACAAGTAAATAATATGACAAGTGATGATACTTACTGAAAAAATAAAATAGGGAAACAGAATGGACAGTGACCTGAGTGATGGCGGTCATGCCGTTGTAGTTGAGAGTGGTTAGGAAAACTCTTTGAGAGCTATAGAAGCCAAGTGTACCTGGGGAATGTGCATCCCAGCCAGGGGGGGGTCAGCGAGTTCAAAGATATAAAAGGGAAGTATGTTTGGCTTCTTTAAAGAATGACAAAAAGGTCAGTAAGACTAAGTTGGAGCAAATGACAAAATTGTGGTCATGGTAATAAATAGATCAGAGAGTGGGGACCACACCACACCATGAGAAGTTTGGATTAACTATCAGAGAGAATTAACCAGAGGACTGACATGATCTGACACATTCTTTAAAAGGATCCCTCTGGCTGCTGCACGCTGTAGGAGCAAGGGTGGAATAAAGTAGACCAGTGAGTAGCTATTGCTATAATCCAGATGAGACATCATGTTATTCAGACTACAGTGATAATGATAAAGGTGATAAAAAGTGCTCTGAGTTTTGACATTTTGAAAGCACTGCCTCCAGACTTGCTACTATTGCATGCGGGGTATGAGAGAAAGAAAATTGTCAAAAACTAATTTGTCACGAGTAACAGGAAGAATGGAATGGCTCCTTAACGAAAGCTGAGAATCTGTAGAAGGAATCACAGATATTAGGAGTTAAAAATCAGGAGTTCGTTTTGGATATGTGAAGTTTTGGATACCTATTACATTTATCTACCTGGAAACTATGAGTAAGGCTCTCTGTAGGAGTCCAGAATCCAAGCCTGGAGAAGTCTGGGCTACAGGACAAAAAACAAAAAGAATATCCAGTTAATGAGTGATATTTAAGGCCATGGGAGTGGATATGGTCACTTAGTAAATGAGAAGAGATAGAGAAAAAAAGAGGATTACAGACGGAATCTGCAACAGTCTCACACAGCCAAGATGAGGAGGATTCATGACTGAGATGAGATGGTGTAGCCAGTGAGGTACAAAGGCAAGACGAAGAAAGTGTCACAAATGGTAAATGTGATTGCCTGTATCACACACAATTTCCCAATACCATTGACAGTAGTTACTGGATCTCATCAGCTGGTAGTCCTAGGATTCAAAGCCATAATACTTAGAACTTGCTTAGACAAGTTGGATGCTCTCTTATCATTAGCCACCCACCTTTGCAGTACTGGAAGCAGGAACATTGTCTTGAAGGTGAGACCGCAATGCATGCTTTACAGCTCAGGCTTCCCCAGCTAGAGCGACTGTGGCTGTATTTAGTTTTGACCCTTCTTTCATCTCAAATCCTTGTATTAGCTAAAACCAAGCTCTTATTCCTCATCACTGCCACCCATGGAGCAGGGCTAGACCTGTTATTCCCAGGAGACAAATAACAGAAATAAAGATTCTGGTCCATAACTTTATAAATAACCAATTTTGGTGTTAAAGGCTAAATACATTTACACATGTGTGGTCACATCACTTTTTGTTTGCCAACCTCATTTTTATAACCTGGACCAACAAAACCAACAAGAGAGGAAACACACAGGTATAAGGTCAATTCAAGGGTTCAACAAAGTGCTCAGAATGATAGAATCAGCAGATAAAATGCTTCACAGGTTGCTAAGATACCTTAATCTGGAAAAAGAATCAGAATTAAGTTTTTGTTAAGAGGTTTATCATTCCCTATCCTGATCCTTTGATAGAGATAGTCTATAGGAATCTCAGCTTAGCAATTATATGGCTGGTATAATTGGGAAAAAGTTAGAAAAGGGGTTTGAACAGAAAGATAATAGTTTGAGAATTTGAGAAGTCACTTGGGGAGAGTTAGGTCATCTTGAAATTGCTTTAGGCAAGTTTAAGCTGTTTAGAAGATTTTCTCCGTGTGAGAGAAAAAAAAAAAACTAAGCAATAATATTCTCCTCTGTGGTTTTGCACCTGATGAACTAGTAATAGTTAAGTAAAAGAGTTATAAAATCTCTTTAATTAGGAATAAAGTGACATTAATAAACCTTGTTTTCATTTGTCCTTTGTAAAGAATTCTAATTTTGCATGTTGTACATGCTACTATTCACTTCAAGCTATTTAATTCACTTTTTTACTTGGTAAAGGAAAAAAGGGGCTGTTTCAGTCCTCATTCAATCAAGGAAGGCAGTGTCGACAGAAGAAGTATGCAACAAATCGCATATATTTTTTGTAAATTTTTATCAACCTATTAAAGAGTTGTAAAACAAAGAACTCTCACATGCCCTTTATGCATGTTTAATTATTTACCACCTGCCCCTTTTCCTAGTTATTTATTCTCTTTCTCTATTTCTATCAATAGATGGATGAGAGGAAGAGATAAAAGAGACAGGTGTGAGTGTGTTTCTTTGTGAACCATTTAAGAGTGAGTGGCAGACATGGTGAGGTTTCATCCCTAATGCTTCGGTGTATATTTCCCGAGAACAAAGACTTTCTCATGCACAATCACAGCACAAAATTGAGACATTTGACATTTGTACTCTATTATATTCTAATCTACAGTCTATTCAAAATGTGTCAGTTCTGCAAATAAAATACTATATATAAAGACTATAAGTTCTTAACAATCCAGGATCCATTGGAGGATGACACATTACCTTTAGATATGATGCCTTTTTAATCTCTTTTAATCTGGAATATTTCCTCAGTTTTATGTGACCTTGACATTTTTGAAGAATACAGGTTATTTTTAATAACTATAGAGATGTATAATATATGAAATATACATGGAGTTGTATAGTTGTATCTATTGAGACAGATTGGAAATAATGATACCCCAATAAAAATATGCACACTTAGCACCTGCATCTTGGTTTCTAAATACCATTTCCCACTAAAAAGAACCACAGTTACTTGGAGAAATAGCTGATTATGGTACTAGAGCTTATATTCTACTGGAGTAGAAAAAATAAATAAGAAGTAATTACATTGCACAAGATAATTATATATTTGAGGGGTGTTATAATGAAATTAAGATGATAGGATAGTAAGAAAGAGAGGTCCACTTTTGTGATGGTGGACAGAGAAGAACTCCTTGAATGAGTACCATTTGAGATCCAAAGAAGAATAAAAAGGTCAGCCACATGAAGAATGTGGAGAAGAGAATTCTAGGCATAAGAAACAGAAAGTAAGAGCACTCTGATGTAGAAAATGTTTGGTTTGGCCACAGAAAAGAGGAAGCCACTATGTCAGGGGCGTGGCACTGAGCACTACTGATGGGGTGGTGGGGACACTGAGGAGAATGTATGTGATTGTGACACTAGACAAGGTTGGAAGGATAGGCATGAGCTGGTAAACTAGGCAATTTGGATGCTATTCTTGGTGCAGTGGGAGACCCTTGGAAAGATTGAACATAGGTAGTGACACAACTTGACTCCTGACTTACAAAGATCATTTTGGCTGCTCTGTTGAAAATAAACTAGAAGGAGTGTGAGAATGGAAGCAAAGAGACCAGATAGGAGACTATTGTGAAAATCCAGGCAAGACATAATAGTGGCCTGCACAGGGATGGTGTCAGCAGAGATTTAAAAAAAAAAAAGAGGAAGAATGGATTTAGATCACATTTTGGAGTTATAAACTCTAGGATTTAGTTAGATTAAATGTGTAAGGTGGCTGAGGATCGGGAAGTGTTAAAGAAAGATGGCCAGGTTTCTATCTGGGGATCAAACAAAGAGAAGATAATCAACAGCTCTATTCTGAGCATAATTTTGAGATATGGTTTAGGTACTAAATGGAAATATGAAATAAGTAGAGAAATTTATAGATCCTAAAGGTCCTACAGGATATTCTTACCTTTTAATGAGATTAAGTTACAATATGTAAATGAGAACATCTGCATCATTTCATCAAAAATGAAAAACTAAAGGAAATATTAGTCACCTTCAGATTTTCTGCAAATTTAAATAGCACTATGTGCTTACGAAAGATAAAATATTGGGATTACCTGCAATGATTTAAGGGGGAAATTGTGAGAAAAATTACTTTTCTAAGATAGTCTGAAGAGCAACAATTGAATAAAGGAGAATATAAGTTAAACATTAAGAATGTTCTGGGCAAGTAATTCAAATCAGGATATCTTTTAAGAGCTTATGAAAAAGCTCCTTCAACTGAGACATTAAAAATAAGACTGTATAAAGCTTAGTTTTAAAAAGGAGAAAAAATATATTATAAAGGAGATGGAATAAATGTTCTAATAATGTTTTTAAAAGTATTATTAGTATTTATGAAACCAAATCCAGTGAGTTAAATGTTTCACCCTTTTCCAGGTTAACAATAGCTCTTTGTGTAATTTTTTACAACTGGTGGAGGTGAAGTTAAATGGGCCAGTATAATTTTTTTAAATGCCCTTTCTGGAAGTTTTTATAATTCTGAGCAGAAAACATTAAGATGCATATCTCATGTAAAATGGGAATGTACTAAAGAGAGGTGGGAGAAAATCAGTAATGCTTTGGAAAAAAAAAAAACACAAAACTAGATTTGCCTCTACTTGAGTGAAGGCAAAAATAGATCTTAGAAAAGAGTGTGATGGGCGCCTGGGTGGTGCAGGGGATTAAGCATCTGACTCTTGATGGGCTCAGGTCATGACCTCATGGTTCATGAAGCTGAGCCCCATGTAGGGCTCTGTGCTGACAGCACAGAACCTGCTTGGGATTCTCTCTCTCCCTCTCTCTCTGCTCCTCCCCTCCCTGCATGCATGCGTGTGCTCTCTCCCTCTCTCTCAAAATAAATAAATGAACATTTTTTTTAAAAAAAGAAGAGACTATGATAACATTTAGCTAAATAAAAAATATAAAAAATATGTTGTGAATCCACTGATTTGATTTTAGTTGCAAAGAATTCTTAAAAAAAAAAAACAACTCTCATAAACCCAGTGCATGTGAATATAATGTATTCTTTAAAAAGTGATACATTATTTCCATTTTTAAGGTTAGATGTTGAAATTGTATGTATTATTCTTCCATTAATAATTCTACTTTTATTGGAAAATTGTTTGGGATAAATTGTATTCTTGGTACAGAGTACTGGTAATCTTTTCTTTATTGTACAAAGGCATTTAAAATATTTTGTCAGTGAAAATTGTGTTAATATACCATTTCTATGAAAGCAGTGATTTCAATTAAAAATAAGTGTGGCATTATTCATGTATTGATACCCCAATTTGCTCCCAAAAGGACTTGACGCAGAGTGTAGCATTATGAATCTGGGAAGCAAAGCATCGCTGCCGTTATATAACATCCCACCTCAGTGAAAAGAGAGACGTAAGAGCCGTTTAAATGCCATGAAGAAAAGCATGAGAAAAATCAATGCTGAAATGAGTAATTGAATGATGTTTGGCAGGGGCTGAGTAGGTCATCATTAGGCATGACACGATTGTAACAAAATTCCTAGGGTTATTCAACCTAATGTACATGGTATCCAGTAAGACTAGACATTGCATTTACTACTTTGATTTACATAGTGCTCTAAAGAATCAGAATACAGTCATCAGGCTGATATAAAGTGGAGGAAGACAGAATAATCAAACAATATGATAATCCAGTGACAATGGGGCCCTTTGGATGCTGTAAATATAAGATGTCCTTGAGAATCTCAGAAAACTGCTTTACGACTAAAGTAAGACCACAGACCTTATAAAATAGAACAAAAAGCAAAAATAAACGCAGCAAATAATGATACTTAAGATAGTTTCTATGTCACATTCTTGCAACACAAATTTCTAGCTACAGAGTAAGATACACCACCTTATTTAGTACATGATCGTCGGTGAGGCATCCCACATAAGCATTGTCTTATTTACCAAATCTTATGTAACCAAAGCAAGAACCTCGTTTTCGAGTGCTCCATCACTCTAGAAACTTCCTGAGAAGAGACTTGCATCTTTCCTCTCTAACTTTTTTAAGCTTTAAATAAAAACTCAAAAAAAGTATTTTCTTCTTAATGATGTTGTTAAATCCAGAAAATGAAAAGCAAAGCAATACCATAGCATACTTCAGTCATATTATATGTGACTCTCTGTTTTCAAACCACATCTTCTTAAGAGGGAGTCCTATATTTAAAACGAAAGGTAAAGAAAAGTAAACAAGGGAGAAAAGAAAAGAAAAGAACAGAAAAGAGAGAGAAGAAAAGAAAAGAAAAGAAAAGAAAAGAAAGTAAGAGTCTTGGAAAGATTTAACATGGGTAGTGACATAACTTGACTCCTGAGTTACAAAGATCATTTTGAGATATGGTTTAGACACTAAATGGAAATATGAAATGAAAATATGAAATGAAAATATGAAATGAAAAGAAAACAATTATAAAGGTAATAGGGAATATTTCTAGTAAGGCAAAACCCGTACCATCCATGTAAGGGAAACTATTTCATTGGTGAACAGCAATAATGATTAGGGGAAAAAACTGCTCTGAGTGGTGTTAACATGTTCCTCCCTGCAACTCTTGCTTATTGTTCCTATCGCTTCCTTAGAAGCAGTCTAATCTCTTCTCTAGAAAGAGGTGTTCACATATTTGAAGAGAGTTATTACATTGTCCTCCCTTTTTTAGACAAAACAG
This sequence comes from Panthera tigris, assembly GCF_018350195.1. Taxonomy (NCBI): domain Eukaryota; kingdom Metazoa; phylum Chordata; class Mammalia; order Carnivora; family Felidae; genus Panthera; species Panthera tigris. The sequence goes on from NC_056676.1 coordinate 25,970,808, forward strand.
TCTCACCTTTTTAAACCAATAGCTGAGTGATTCTAGAATCCTCAACCACGCCGGCAGTCTTTCCTTGATAACTTCTAGTGCCTACTTCTTACGGTAAACATGTGCTAAGGAACCTGGATTCAATGTATCACATGGGTTTTCCCGTTCTCGGATTGATATCACATTGACAACAACAACGAAAAGCAAGCAATTGGACCCCTTTATTTTATTGTTGAGTTTGTCGCCCACTAGAAATCCCGAATTCCTTTTTTGTGACCCTGGAATATACAAAATTTCCTGCAACCTTTCAACGTACACTCCATTTTCAAACTCACATTTACATTTGACCTGGAAAATAGTTGTGTTTTTGTTTAATTCTAATTTGGCCTTCCAACACTGATCTTACGTGCACTCTTGCCTTGTATCTCTATCTCTGTCTCTCTCAGTCTGGGGTCATCTGTAAACTGGAAAGGCACACCTTCACTGTTTGAGATGGGAGTTCTGCACTCTTATCAGTAGAGACTGGCTCAGAAGGATGTACAGACACTGGGGTGTTCATCTCAGTATTACCAGCCAACCAGCATCTTCTTTTCTGTAGGAATAGAAGTAACTGCATTATCAGACAACTGCTAATACTATTACATTTTCTAGATGAGGAGCAATTAGCTTGCCACGAGTTGGAAAATATATGTATTTATCCAAGACTATGTACTTCATTGTTCTAATTATTTGAAAATTAGTGCAAAGTCTTTCGGAATCTACATTTTCAGATTAGGACTGAATTTACCTGAGTATCTCTCAATCATCTTGCCCCTGATCCCTAGACCCAAAGTGCTTTTAAATAAACCTGAAATAAATTATTCTGGAGATGTACTTATATCAATAAAAATGAAAATAATGTCCCAAAGCATTAGTAGTATGTATCTTTTAAACTCTGCTTTGAGAAGAATCACAGAATCACAACTTGGATATGGAAAGCTATAGAACTGTGAGCAAAATTGTTGCCATCTGATAGAAATGTTTTTCCAAGTAAAGTAACCTTTAAAAACCTTTTCAAACTTTGGAAGAAAGGCTGCCTAAGACAGAAAAAAATCAGATTTTCTTTGGAATGGGTTTGATTTATGAAAGTTATTCTAATAATTAATTATGTTGCCTTCTAACCTAAAGGGCCTTAAAATGGAAATCTGAAAGTGACAACTCTATTTCCTGTTCAAATATTATTTTCTACTGGGCCCTGGCCAAAAATTAATTACAGCTTAAACATAGTTAATTTATTTCTACCTACCTCAAGGTATGTTAGAGTAATTAGTGAGGGCAGAAAAGATTAAATAGAGCAGAAAAGTATTATAAAAAATTATGTACTGTGCATTATTATTATACAATGAAACCATATTTATGCATTTTTATAAATTATATTTCTAAATAATCCACATTTTATAGAATTTAGAATATTATTTTTATATGCTAAAAGTAATTCCTAATGAAAACACTGAGTAAATTCAACTTTAAGACAAGTAAAAAAAAATAGAATCTAAAACATTTTATCATTTGTTATTTGAGCAGTTGTAGTAAAATCACCAGAGAGGAATATGTAGTTGCAACCATCCACTGTATTTTCAAGATGCTCAGCAACCACGAAATGAATTTCACATCAAGACCATAATGAGAAAAAAGATTCCTGAATAATTTCCCATTTCTGGAATTGGATATGAATGAACAGAGGAGGCAGATCATTTCTAAAAACAACATCTCATCCAATGGAGTGAATCTTTACAATCTTTGTATTAGGCACCAACATTTGAAAAAAGCGTGCAATCATTTTGACATATCCAGGCAATACTTATTTCAAATATAGTTCATTTCTTTCAGGCAACAATAAACCATTTAGTTCAGTTTTGTTCGTTTTACAAATTGGGTAAAAATAACAACCTTCCTAAATGAATAATAACAACCTTCTCAAATTCTATGAACTTGTTTCCAGAAAAAAAAATGGTGGTATTTTTGTCATCCCTTCGACATCTTCCAGCAGTTCATGTATAATTATAGCTCTTAGCTCTGTGACCATCCACCAATATTTTTCCTGTGACAACCCTCCCATCAGTTAAATGAAGAACTTCACTTTTTTTTGGTTCTTGTTCATAATGTTAGTAGTGGACTTAACACCTTGCTTATGGTTAGTTGCCGATATATCTATCTTTCCTGATGCATTAGAAGAAAATTGCCTGCCTTCTTACTAACGTCATGGCATTTAGCTTTTTAAGCCCCATGTTCTCATGTATAACACGGGGATAATAATGACATGCACCTCATAGGGATGAAAAAGCCATTGAATCAAATGATGAATACAAAGTGCTCATGATAGTACCTGATATACAGTACATGTTTCTCATTGTTATATGCAAAATATCTACTGTGCCCGACACATAGTATACAATCAGTACATTGGAACTTAGGCCATTCTTATCATCCCCTTATTCTGTATCCCTTCAGGATCTATGGATTCACTTAGTATTTAGTACATCACACTTGTTTGTAGTACTTTACATTAGGGCTCCCTAATACATTATGGTTCTCGTGTGTGTTCCTCTTTATATATATAAGAATATATATGTGGCATGTAAGTTTGGTAAATGCAGGACAAAGTTAAAGAGAGTTTTCATTTTCATTAATATGTTAATGGACATTAAAAATCTCTTATGCAGCTTTGTTAATACCTACTTGACTAATCTCCACATCCATCACCTTTCTTTAAAACAGTTCCTCCAGGGGTGCCTGGGTGGCTCAGTCGGTTGGGCGTCCGACTTCGGCTCAGGTCAAGATCTCGCGGTCCGTGAGCCCGAGCCCCGCGTCGGGCTCTGTGCTGACAGCTCGGAGCCTGTTTCAGATTCTGTGTCTCCCTCTCTCTCTGACCCTCCCCCGTTCATGCTCTGTCTCTCTCTGTCTCAAAAATAAAAATAAAAAAAAGTTAAAAAAAATTTTAAAGCAGTTTCTCCAATGTTGCCCTGTAATTTTTTAGTTTTAATGCCTAGAGACATTAGTTGCATATAGGTTCATAAATGGGAGGGGCTGGACCTCTGATTGCCTTTGTATCTTTATACAGCACACCATCTGGGTTGGTGACGCTGGGGATTTCATCTTTAAACATCAACCTGACTTGCATATTTACACTGCTTTTTAAAAAATTTTTAATATTTTTATTCATTTTTGAGAGACAGAGCACAAGCGAGGGAGGGATAGAGAGAGAGGGAGACAGAATCTGAAGCAGACTCCAGGCTCTGAGCTGTCAGTCAGCACAGAGCCCAACATGGGACCCGAACTCACAAAGCATGGGATCATGACCTGAGCCGAAGTGGGATGCTTAACCCACTGAGCCACCCGGGTGCCCCGCATATTTACGTTGTTGACTGATGTGGCCACAGCTCCTTCTCATCTGTTTCTCAGAACCAGCAGTGTGTGGGAGTCCCCTAAACATAGGGGCCCTGCTACAGTTCACAACTTCTTTGAATATCTGTGTGGCTCTCGGGCACTGAGTTGTTAGAAAAGCAGAAATCCTTATCCATGAAGAGAATTGCTGCTGCTCTCCTCCTCGTTCTTTCCCAGGCTCCAGACCAAAAGTGCTAGGGTCCTGTCAAGTTCTCAATTGGAGGATCAGGTTTTGTGTAAGGAAATCCAATGCGACAGAAATCCCGTGAGATTTCCTCCAGGAACTCCTAAGTAGGTGATCCATCAAGGGTGGAATTTTCTACAAAAGTCAGGCATTACCAGATCTCACTGGGGATTTAAATGGCCCCAAGTGACAGCAAAACCTAAATCCCTTGAGGGTTCTTAAAGAAGAGGTTCATGAAGGAGTGGAGTGAAACGTCTTCGTCTACAAAAAACCTCTTGAGTCACATTTTAAAGTATCTGCAAAAATCAGTCTTGCATACAGAAACCATAGAAATCTATTGACAAAAGTAATATATGGGAATGCATTTAGAGGAAAGATCACTGAATCTCTCCTTGTCATTAGAGCATTTCATAATAAAATGGTCATTTCATTTCTATTTGTATTATGATGCATTGCAATTGATATTATTGCATATATACATATGCCTTCTGTTCACACAGAGCTACTGTAGAAAGAATACCTTAAGGAAGAATTCTAATAACTCTCAGTGCAGCAATTTTGTTAGTAAAAATTATTTTTTTCCTTTAAAAAATGTTTTAATGTTTATTTATTTTTGAGAGAGAGAGAAAGAGAGAGAGAGAGAGAGAGCACACACAGGGGAAGGGCAGACAGAGGGAAACACAGAATCCGAAGCAGGCTCCAGGCTCCGAGCTGTCAGCACAGAGCCCGACGTGGGGCTCGAACTCATGAACCATGCGACCATGACCCGAGCTGAAGTCGGATGCTCAACCAACTGAGTCACCCAGGTGCCCCTTTTTTCTTTCTTTTTTTAAATTTTTTAACGTTTACTTAGTTTTGACACACCACACACACACACACACACAGCAGGGGAAGGGTAGAGAGAGGGAGTGTTAGTAAACAGTTTTAAAAGGACAAAGTATGCATTGAGGGAAATAAAGATGTTCTCCTTTAACAACATCTCTATATTTTATTCGAAATATAAAAGCAAAAATAAATTAGTCTCACATCCAAACTAAAGAATCCACTCGGTTTTCAGATTAAAACTATGATGTTTCTGGGTAAGTCTGATAAACTTTGTTGCCAAATAGCTTTCGCCATTTTGTCACCCTCTCCTCCAATTGTATCCAGGAGCTATTTTAGGCCTTGATGAGCTACAGGGCTGGGTGCTGTTCAGCCACGTGGATCTGAAAAGATAACAGTCCTTTGTTATGTAGTAACCACACTGCAGTTGAAGATGAGGTTCAAGGGCAAGAATGAGTTTTCTAAAGGGGTCTTTGCCTTGAGAACGGCTTTGGCACACAGTGTCACCCTAAGGGGAATATTTTGGAGGGGGTCCCTCGTGCTAACACTGCTTTCACCATTTCATTAATTTTTCATCGGACACACGAGCGCTTTAAACATTGTACCTTAAAGACTTTTTCAACCTCAGTGTATATGAGGGCTTCACCTGGTTTTACAGAGTAGTAGCATCTTTGCTGACTAATAAGCACAGGTTTCATGCAATGCTCCAGCTCAGATCTTACATCTAGCAGGAAAGAAAAGTTGTGCTGTTTGTATGGATCACTCTGCCTATTAAAAAAAAAAAATCCTCCAGAATTTTCCTTTTCAAAATAGAACCTGCAAGCCAATGGCCACAATACTTGATTTCAAGTCCTCTGGTACATGTTCATCTGTTTGAAGAAGGTGCTACCTCAGCACAAGGACCTTATGTTTTTGTGGCCACGGGCCATAACAGGAACATGTTAGGTACTGCTTTATTTATTTATTTAGTTAGTTAGTTAGTTAGTTATTTTTGGGAGAGTGTATGCAGGGGAAGGGCAGGGAGAGGGAGACAGAGGATCCAAAGTGGGCTCTGTGCTGACAAGCTGACAGCAGCGAGACCGATGTGGGGCTTAAACTCATGAACCATCAGATCATGACCTGAGCTGATGTCAGACGCTCAACTGACTGAGCCAACAAGGTGCCCCTATTTAAAACCTAAATTTAAGATGGAAAATTAGCTTAGATTCAGCACTTTTACCATAAATTATAGTTTCTGAGTAGATGAAACTAATTTGGGAGGCAGATGTGAACGAAAATACATTCCCTTGAAGTTCCCAAATTCTGTTTCTGATCATTTAAAAAAAGGAATATAGGGTTTGTATTAAGCCTTCTATCAGGAGAAAAAAATAAAAATATTAACACCTACCATTGTTGCTGCTGTGGGAATACCTGTTTTTATTTCATACAGGAGTAAATAGTCACATAAAGTATTCATTAATAGCCAGGAAACAAATCAGACTTGCCCTTAGGCAGCCTTAACTAATGCACTTATCTTTATTAGAGAAGGTTTTAAGTGAACAATATTTCAAAAATCAGAACAAACTTAAATATTTTTATCTTTTCACTATATTCTAATTTGGTGCTCAAATCCATAATGATGGTCATTTAGAACAATACCTTATAACTGTTAACACTTGAAATAAATCTTTTACACATTCAAAAGTCTTCCAACTACTTTGCAAATTTTTCTTCTTTTGCTCTGAAATGTATCAGAACCTTAGAGAAATTAGAAAAATAAGGATATACCTATAAACGTATTCACACATAAGAAACACAAAGACACTGTTTAGCACGCGTGTGCACGTGTGTATGTGTGTGTGTGTCTACATAAGATAAACGCATCATCAGCTATTCTGTCAAGATTAATTTCTTAACCACCTTAACTTTTAAAAAGTTTTTAAATCTACTTTTTATTTTATTTATTTTTTTAACATGAAATTTATTGCCAAATTGGTTTCCATACAACACCCAGTGCTCGTCCCAAGAGGTGCCAGAGAAAAGTATCTGATCTCACCATACTTACTTGCTCACGTGTTAGCCACCACACCGATAGAGCCTCTAATCCTTGACCCCACCCCCTGAACTCACTAACTACACTCGCTAAATCCTTGACCCAGACCAAGGAGAAGTGAAAAGACCAGCTGATTTTTTTTCAGTATCATTTGAATTGTACTAAGGAATGCCAGAAGTTTCCAGATAAGTCTCCTGCTTCAAGACAAGATTGTGCAATCTCCATTTCACCTGTTTTTTTCTTTTCCTGTAAAGTTCTAAGAAAGAGTCCTCATCAGAATTTGATACAGACGTACCAGCTCTACATTTTATTTTCAAAAGAAGCACCATGAAGTTTGTGAAGTTTTAAATAATAAATTCTTTTTTTAGTCTTCTTTCACAATCGGTAACTGCAGCAAACACTGGGAGGAAAAAAAAAACATGAGAAAAATATGAGAAAATCAATTTTATCTCTACAATTACAGGAAATAAGCTCTATGGAATATTCTTCTTGATTGGATTGGATCTGAATCATCAAATGAAAGACATTTTATCCATTTGGCTTATTCATAGAATGTGCTTTATTGCATTATATAGTAAACTGGAAGATATTGGGTGAGTCATTTAACTACTCGCCAAGGCTCATTTAGTAAAATACCACCCCTGGTGCTCTATATGTTATGACAGAGGCTTAGAGAAGAAAATGTATTTTATAGCTATTATCAATAGTAGTCACAATCTTTTGTCGTGTTAGGGAAGATATTTCGTATAAAAATAAAAGAAGCCACTGACCTAGGAGGTAAATGATTTGCCTCATGTCACAGAGAGGTTGAGGGAGACAAGGTCTCCTGGCTCCCCGTCTGGTACACAAACTAGTGGAACACATTACTCTCATAAATGCACGTAGTTGATAAGAGGGTTCCTATTTCCAGGAAGACATTACTTACATGCCTTTTTGGGTGAAAAGGGATGTTAAGCCACAAGTTGGTTTTTGGTTTTTTTGTTTTGTTTTTTTAATCTCCCTACCATGGTAGATGGGCACACTTGAATTAAATAAAATACCTTACCATCCAGAGAAACCTGCTATAAATAATGAGAAAGGACTACAAAGCTTCATGGTTTTTTTCTTGAATAGGGAGGAATGAAGTAAAAGTGTTTGGACACTCAGAAACTGTATCCTAAATGTAAGAAATCATGTTTGTCCCCAAAGAAAGTCATATGATAAACACATGGGCTTGTAAAACAGCCTACTCCAAACCACGTACTGAAGTGAAAGAGAGAGTTGAAGATGTATTTTATTTGATGAGCCTTATACAAATCGTAGTATATGTTCACAACCTCATTAAATAAATGCATCTCCCTTGGAACAAACCAAACATGGTCACAAACTTCCTGAGTCTATTTCGGGAAACAGAACTGCTGGGCAAGTTAAGTTTCAGGCCACGGACCAACCACAAGAGCCACAAGTACGGCTGGGGGGATAAATTTGGAAACCCATAGTGCAGAGCCTGGGGGATTCCTTCGAGGCCTGGGAGCAGACCAGTGAGCAGTTACTCAGGGAATTACCGTATTTGTTCATATATGACATATTTGAAAAGTGGGAGTTAAAACATTGACCCTGCTTCTAGTTCTATACCCCAATTTCACGTGTGCTTGAAAACCAATATGGTAAAATTGGGCTGGCTGGGCGGAACAAATAGATTTCAGCTCTGCATGCACACACACACACATACACACACACACACGGAAAATGTGCACATTTCTAAGTAGGGTATTAATTTTTTACCTATTGTTATAGGTCAAATATATTATCAACACTTCGGTGTTTTTTAAAGTCTCAGATCAGGTTTTCTCCAAATGTGCAAGGACCTTGCTGGTATATAGATACATTCTTAGGGATTCGGGTAGTCTCTTAATTTTTTTCAGTGTTAGGTTTTCACTGTTCTGATAACCTTTAAAAACTTAATATAGCATATTCTGGATCATCTGGAGGATCCCAAACTGCCATTTGATTTGTGCTTACAAACAAATTGATGCCACATGGTATTTCTAAAGGGAAAAAAATGGCTTTAATATATAAACCATGCATTCACCCTCAAATGAAGGCCAAATGCTGTCATGATTTACTGTACAAAAGAAGTTTTCACAGCAGTTCCCAAAGGGCAAATCGGGGTGAACTGAATCATCACATAACACATGGTAATGTAGACCTCGCAGTCCTGCAACAGGGAAGCTGTAAAGTCGGTTCTTTGTGCCAAGACCCCTGGCTTCCACTTCCATGACATATTTGGACCATGCATCAGGGGTACAGGGAATCCGGAGGTGGTCACCAGCAGCAGGCATCCTGTAGGACATGTTTCTCGGAAGGCTTTAGTGGAACACATTTTCGTGCGGTGGGGGCATAAAGAGAAGCTCACCTGTCAGCCTAGTACAGGATTATAGAATAGCAAATTTGGGCAGAAATAACTAAAATGAAAGAAACATCCTTGACAGAGGCTTTGTCATGCAAATTAGGTCTATTTAAAAATTCAATGTGCGGCAATTATAGATTAAAAGACTGAGAACTTTCCGGAAGCATGTTGTATCCCATGCTATGATGCTCAGTAAAGTTTGAACACAGTTGTAAGACAGGCTGTAAACATTGATGAAACGTGGTCCCTACCCTTAGGGTACTTACATTTTAAGGAAGGAGACAGTCTCCCAATGAATTAATTTCAGTATAATTGGGATGCTATGGAAGAAAGAGAAGAGCCCTTTTCTAACCTGATACAGAAGAAGGACGAAATAAGCAGGAACCAAAGCAGGCTCATGAAGACGTGCATCAGAAGTAGAGGCACAGAATTTGAGAGGTAAAAAGAAGAGTATCAGACACAAAGTCCACAACAGAGGCACTGTCCTAAGGAGCAAGCTTTGGCTCTTCTGCTAAACACCAACACAACACACACTGTGCAGGAATAACATTTCGAGTCACTATAGTTTCTTGGCACATTGTACGTAATTCAGAGTCTGAGGGTCAGACTTCTCAACTCATCCTGCTGTTCTTCTAATAAAGTCACAAAGCGTAAGTATACCAATAACACATTTTATACAGTAGTGACAAATAATCCAAGCCTCTTAGAGTATTTCTAGTTATCTCAAAAGGCAGTGCAAAAATCTTAAACACAATTTTCACTCTTTTCAAAATTAAAAAAAAAAAGAAACGATATTTGTATGGGAAAATTATTTTTAATTTAAGGTACACCTTATTATGTCTGTAAAAGTGGAGAAGATGTGGTGCCTTCTAGAGTTAGCTAAAGAATCAGAACAATTCAGATTGAAATTGTGCTAAACTTATCAGAGCTTTGTGGCTTGGTTAGCTGTTGGAATAGCCCGGATTGCCAGGCATATCTCCAAGAACCACATTTTAGTTTTTCATTCTCATTCCGGAGTAACTTATAAATAGTGAGAGCTAAAAAAGTCTTCTGCCTCTGCTGCTTTAAGGTCAGTGCCACAAATCAGCCTGGAAAGCCAAAATCCAATCGGTCCAAAGAGCCCCTCGTAGTTCGTAGTTCGGATGCTTACAACTTTCAGCTGTAAGCCTGCAGATCACAGAAGCAAGTTGCAGCACAAAACTGAAAAGGTTGCAAGCTTCAAAGCGAATTCTAAGTAATGGGATCTTGAGCTGAAAGTACTCTAGAAATCTGATGAAGTTCAATAGCTAAGTGCCTGACATCAGTTTCAATAAATTGGAAACTGTGAACTTATTTACAATAGTAACTATTCTCCCCAGCCCCACCCAAACTCCTGGGATTCTATTGTAATTTAGACACAGAGAATGGTGTAATAACAACGCAGAGAAGATAAATGTAGAACATAAAAAGATCAGTCCTAATTACAGCTTATATCGGCGTTGGGTAAGAATTTTGCCTTCTGGAAGGTTATCCAAACCAAATTCTGGACCCTTGGAGAATGTTCTGCTTTATTTATCGTTCTGCAATATTGCCTGCTTTTTTCCAGTGTTCTTTGTATTTAAGAAATATTTTGTACGTGTCCCTGTTTTGCAGCCTAGCTGCTGATTTCAGTGAAAAATGGATGGTGGGGTACTTATTCGTGTAAATATTTTTCTTTTTGTTTTTCGCATTCTTTAACAATAAAAACCTTATAACTTCATTCCCCCAGGTAATGATAGAAGCCAGGCAGAAATTATCAAAGAAAAAAAATGAGATTAATATTTCAGTTTTGCAAAACAGGAAGAGCTTAGGTAGTATATAAAAGGGTCATGAATTCACAGCCGAGATTATCTGTAGTATTTTATCTTCATAAATATAACTGAAAAAATGATTTAGAATTCAGTTGTAATTTGAAATAAACATGTAACTTATTGAAATAAATTGTTTAAAACAAAGTTAAACATTATCAATTAGATCTTTTTACTTTGTCTTTTAGTCATCTTATATCTTTCTTGAAATCTCATTGCGTAGGCATGTTTTATTAATGATCTATTAATAAGCATTCACTTAAAACATGACTGATTAAAAAGTAGACCTGATTTTAAGTAAGTGTTCTGAAAATGTTTCATTTATTGAATACATTGAGGTTTAAGTTCCCATTTATATAGCTGGAGGGTAAATTACAGCTACTCATGCTTGTTTTATCATTATAATGAAAGCATCACTCATATTTGCAACCCTAATTAAAATTCTTCTTTGACCCATATAAATTCAGCCTCTCCCTCAACTAGATTATTTTCAAATTTTTGTATAAACTTTACTATATATGGGTATGATAATGAATGTATCTATCTTTAATATAACATAATCAAGGTTAAGAGAAAGTAAAAATTAGGTTCAGACTTTTTAATACTGCAGGGTACATTTTTAGTACCCTACAAAGGGAATTAGTTCATACGACTCCCATTAACTTTAATGGAACCTGTATGGGCCAACTGTATGCTGAAATTCATAGGAAGTTAAACATCAGTAGAGTTCACTAGCTTCATTTTTTTTTTTCCTTTTTGGAACTCTAGTTTTGACTACTTTTATTTTCCAATGGTCTAGAGGGAAGACATATCAATAAAAATAAGTCACCTAAGTGCTTTCCAAGTAAGCCCCCATTTTTTATACATTTGCCTAGAAGTTAGAAATCTGCAAACAATGCCTAATAACATTTGAGACTCAACAAATAAATTCAACTAACTAAAGAACATAGTTTTTAATATGAACATAGTGTTCTTTAAACATGAATATTATAGCACTTGCTGTCCTCCAGTGTTTATTCATTTTTCACATTCCTATTTGTAATTACAATAGCAAAACCAAAGACTTTAGTCATTTTCAATATATAAAAATTTATTTTACATTTCTATCAACCTGTTAAGTGTTTATATTTGAAATGAAATTTATTTGGAATTCTATATGTTGGTCTTGTTAAAATATTGTGTACAGTCCTCAGGCACTCAAGAAACACATGGACAATTAAAAATTAAAACAGCATCACGAGGCCAAAGGAACCTATCTGTTGTTCACCAGTATCAGCAATATCTTTCCACAATTGTAAATTCAATCACCAGACTATGCAGTGAAGTTATGATCAGTTAACAAATCCATTCAAAAGTATTCAGCATAATATTGAATTCACATTCATCACACAGAATACCAAAAGAGATAAATGAAGGTTCCTCTAATATCAACCCATCCAAGATGTTCATAGCACTGCTGAATTTGGAAACAACTAGGTATCTCTCAGTTTTCTCTTTTTCTCTATCAAAGAGATCAATCTAAATTTAGAATTTTGTAGAAATCTGTAGAAATTAAAATCACCATTTTAAAAATTAACTTAAAAACTTTAAAAGAACCTTCAGTGTGAATGTAAGAGAATCTTTCATTTTTACCTTCTTTGGGCATCTAAATAGCCCAAACTGGATTCATCACACAAAAAACTTGGTTTAATCAGGAACGACAAGTAGACACTAATTAGAGCATTGATAATTAACATCATAAATCACTTGATCTTGGATAAATGTTTCATTAAGAAAAAAGATTGGTCAATAAACTCTGTACATAAGTGAAGTTTCCTGTGAAAAAAAAACATTAGTTGGTTATCATGTGAACATCTGAATCATGCATACCATCAATGAATATTAGTGCTGCAAGTAACATTAGCCATCTAGTCTATGCTATCATTTTCTATCTCATTTAAATAGGCTCTACACCCAACATAGGGCTTGAACTCACAACCTCAAGATCAAGAGTTGCATGTTCTACCCACTGAGCCAGCCAGGCACCCCCTATGCCACTATTTTAAAAGTAAAGAAATTGAGCCTCCAAGAAGTCAAGTGATTATCCTAAGGTCTTCCAGCTACTTAGATTAAAATCGAAATCTCTTGCATTCATTCACTGAGCAAGTTTTTATTGGGCACCTACACAACATTGGAAATGGGTTAAAGTGATAAACAAAACATACAAGATCCTTGCCATTTTGGATCTGACACTCCAAATGAAGGGATAAAGTAAAGAAGGAAAGAGGTAAAGCAAGGAGACAATTTCAGATAGGGAGCTTCCTCAAAAGGACTTGGTGTAATTTTTAACAACTAAGAATGCAGCTAATTGATAGTATTTCTCTTCTCAACTCTCGATATTTCCTTCCTCTTTTCGAAGTTAAAAATAAAGAGAGAGATTTATCAGTGATCTACCATACATCTCATTGGTCAGGTCCTCTCAAAAGACATACACATATTCACGAACCACATCCATATTTGCCACGTTTCATCATACTCATGTTTGTCAGCTGTCAAAGATGGCCACTTTTATCAGAGTTTCTCGCTGTCTGACTTCTGCAGTTTTGGAGTGTTGAGTTTGTTCCTGTGTCACAGGAAAAGTTCAAAGACTAAAAACCTAAGACCATGTGCTCAAAATAATTTCAGGAAAGTGTACGGGTAAGGTTTCTCTTCCAGAGCAAAATGGTTGTCCCTCCATGGTTATTTTTCATTCCATGTGATTTTCTGCGTAGAGAACAAAAGAGAGTTTGAAAGATGAGGTGGGGTATGAATCTGGCTGCTTGTAATTCTATGAAATGATACTGACTGTCTTGTCTTCAATGTCAGACAGTAAAACTGCTTCCTCTAACTAGCAAAAGAGATGCTCAATGCTTTTGTCTTTCATTTTTTCTTAATGCATAATTTATATATGGCCCATTTATTAATAACCATGAAGTGTTTTACCTGGAAATCTGCTCACAAAAGAACAGAATATACAGAATTAAAATGAACATTTCATAAGGTAGATATTATCTTTATATTAAAAAAAGTGCCCTAGTTAATTCTTTCTGAGATTGTTGAATAAAATCCAACAGAAATTATTCAATTATTAATATAACTATATTTATCACGTTAAACAAGAATTTCAACTATATCCTGGTTACTGATAAGTCCCAAGGGGAATAAAACATTTTTAATAATGACATATTCTACCTAGAAGAGAAAATATTTCAATAAAGCACCATTTATGTGCATTTCTTGAAGACAGAGAAACTTTATTATTCATCTTGTATGTGTTTTCCTTGCCTAACCTAATAGCATTACATTGTAATGATGACAAAATCTACAATAGATAATATTTATGAAAAAAATTAGTATTTGTGAGGCAACAGTCTTCTAATTCAGGTACTATTATCATGTCATGTTACTGATGAAGAGAGCTTAAATATTTTGCACCATGTCACTCAGTTGATGAAAGGAAGAGCTGGGATTTGAATGGAAGCATCTGACCCCAGAACCCAGCTTCTTCACCAGTAACTACTATTTTCCACAACTTGCTCAGAGTAGACATTAAAAAATACATTTAAATTAAATTGAAATCCTGATAGATTAGTCTCCTTGATATAAACCATTAAAAAGACAAACTTGTGAATAAATGTTGAGGGTAAAAAGTAAAACATTTAGTTCATTGAATATTCTATGCATTCCAAATATTCTAGGCCTTATGGAAGTCTAGAGCTGAGGAAGGGTTTTAGCAATCATTCCAATCCAGTCCCTTCCATTTTCAGATACGGAACTAATCCCTTCTGCGAGCAGAGAGGTGACTCAGGTTACCTAGAGGCATACAACTTGTTAATGGGAAAGCCAAATTTCCTAATTTCCAAGCAAAAAAAAATTTGAATTACATTTGTTTTTGTTTATTCGAAAGTGAATTAATTATACCTAAGCCATTGCTTTATATAATATGGCAGACTCTTAAAGTGTCCTCTATCATCCCTAATTCTTGATGTCCATGACCTTATGTGATCTCCTTTCCCCTGAGTGTTGATGAGATCTGTGGTGTACTCTTAACCACCAGAATATGGTAAAAGCAATGGAATGCATTAGTGACATGTATGTGGCTATTTGATTACTTCCATAAGGCCATAGTTCCCATTTTGCAGAAATGTCTCTTGCTCTTTCTGGCTTTGATGACACAAGCAGTCTTGTTGGAATGTGGTGAGGTGCTGAGGAGAACCAATGGCCTGTATGGACCTCCAGCTGAGAGCTAGCAAGAAAATGAGGACCTCAGTTCTACATCCACAAGAAAATGAGTTATAGCAGTAACCTAAGTGAATTTGCAAATGGATCCTTCCCTAGTTGAACGTTCACATGAGAACTCAACCTTGACAATATCTCCATTGCAGTCTTTCAGAGGACACAGCTGAGCTGTCCTTAGACTCCCAATCACAGAAATTGTGAGATAATAAATATCTGTTGTTTCAAACTACCACTTTTAGGGTAATTTCTTATACAACAATAGAAAACTAGTACATGTAGTCTTCTTTGTTATGGCAAGAATCTGATGCTGAATTTAATTATTCTCAAACTAAATAAGTTTAGTTAGGTAAGGTTTAGTTACTTTTTATGTAATAGGAGAACCTCAATAAATATTTATTGAAGGAAGGAGTGATAAAACATCTTTAGTATAACATCAGTAAGGAAGAAGTGAGATCTGATCATGGCAATAACATTATAATTTTTTTAAAAAAATTATTACCTAAATCACCATTCATTCTTTATTTATATGTACATAGAAAATGAAGTCAAATAGGCTTAAGATTAGAAAGGAAGAAATGACTTAGCCTTTAGAAATTTGTTGTGACTTTTCTACATATGTGGTATCCATAATGCTATCATAACTTTTTCTGTTACTTTAGGGTCAGTGCTATAAAGCATTCATCAGTGTGGCTGTTTAACAACCGTTCCATGTTTAAGTTCATTAAAAGAACCGCTTTTGACTGAATTCTTCATTTTAAAACTCTACATCACACTTGAATGGGCATTTATTTTATTCCTACGTTATTCAGACATTCTATAATGCCTAGTAAAAAGTCTTCAAAAACCAACTAGCTATGAAAAACAGATATGTGGATTTGAGTGTTCAATGAAAATGCTAGCCTGTTGTTTTTAATGTGACTATCCATAAAGTTAAGATACACTGGAGCTATTTCTATAGCGGTAACCAGTCAATTTGTCATTGACTGTAACATTACTAGGATTATAGGCAAATGAAGTTAAATTACAGTAGCTATTAAAACAATCTCAAATTTAAAACATAGGGATTTTATTTTGTACCCTTAAAAGGAACTTGCAAAATTGGTTTCTGGGCATATAACATTTCCTGTGTACTGAAAAAAATTTTACCTATATTAAAAAAAAAAAATTAAATCATCCAGTTTGCTTCATTTTACAGGTGAAATATTAAAGTGCAGGGAGAGACCAATTCAAGGACAAGAAAACGGTCAGTGACAGAATAGCTTCGTCAATCTATTCTCCTGAATTTTACTAATAAAGAAAGACTTGTAATTTCTTGTGCATTTATCAAACCTTTACAATGGAGAGTGACAAAGGCAGAACATACAAGTCATGTGTTCTTGTCTTATCTTAAAATACAAGGACCAAGGGGCGCCTGGGTGGCTCAGTCAGTTAAGCGGCTGATTTCGGCTCAGGTCATGATCTCGCGGTCCGTCAGTTGGATCCCGGCGTTCGATCCCTGCGTGGGGCTCTGTGCTGACAGCTCAGAGCCTGGAGCCTGTTTCAGATTCTGTGTCTCCCTCTCTCTGACCCTCCCCCGTTCATGCTTTGTCTCTCTCTGTCTCAAAAATAAACGTTAAAAAAAATTTTTTTTTTTAAAATACAAGGACCGAAGCATGAGAAATCTTAGTTTTGATATATAGATTTATGCATTCTGATACACCACAGATACCAAGTAAAGGTTAATACAAGGAAATTGGAAGAAGTCATTTCCCAAAAGAAAGGGATGAATCTTAAGAAATCATGGTTGTGGAGGAGTAGGTATACAGCATGTTAATACATCAAATAATTTTTGAAAATGAATTTATTAATAAACAGCTAGTGGGATTCATTGTGTTTGCTGAACTTGAATCATTACTTTTTGTACTTTTGAAAGAAACTAGATAGTTATCATTCACGATTGTAACCACAAATAATGAAGGCCAGAATATTAAAAATAATGAAATTTGAAAAAAAACATAAATTCAAAAATTTTAAATAAACTGTAGATTATTGATAACACATGAAAGAGTTCTGAATTTATTTCTGGAGATTATAAAGTATGTAACAGTTTAACAATTTACCATCTCTATAGATGTTATGTGTACTATATTAGGTGAAAAAGTAGAACTATGAGAACTTGAAATAATTTTAGAAAGTCTAAAATAACCAAACGCTGTCCAACTCTAATGTTTATTCACATTTAAAATTGAAAATCTAGATTTTAGGATTGCTTTTTGTTTATTCCAGAATGCAATGTTGTATTTTTCTTATTCTTCTTAGACAAAGGGGTAAAAGTGTACAGAAGAGGGAACGTATTTTTACATACATCTTAAAATAACGATTGGGATGCGAAAGCAATTGGAAAAACTGAAAACGATATTTTACAAACAGTATTCTAAAAGAAGACCTCCTGAAACAACCTGTTCCACAGGTAACGCTGGGGCATCAGTTTAAATAAGAAAGCTTTTACCAACTTTTACTGGCTGCGGTGTATGAACTTTGGAGCTCTTTAGAACTGCATGGTTTTCATACTCGGTATGCCTGCATGCATATATGTGTATAGATAATTGCTATGCCTTGTACCAAGGATATGAACTGTGTAAAATTACTGTAGGAAGTTGTAAATGATGTATGAAATGAGAAATCTTTGCCCACTGGCAGTACATAGATAGAACAGAGATAGTGACGTACAATCTCTTCTCTGTCATTTGTCATAGTATTCATCTTATAAAAGGCAGAACATATCAATAAACCTGAGTGTGGAACATGCATACTAAACAATACATATTATTTCTCCTTTTTTAGGTCTCTTGTCTTCTTAAAAACCAGTTTACAAAAAACTTTCTGCCCAAGGCAAATGTAAAAAACTTCTCTGTTAATGATTTCAGTGACCGATCCCAAAACATTAAATGCAGCGATTATAAATAGCACGGTGTGTGACTTTATACTGATACTCAATATTGCTGATTTTAGACTTGCCACTCAAGGTAAGTCTTTTTTGTGAGGACATATATAGAGACTACAAGGTCTAAAATGCAACCATTTAGAAAATCGGAGGGTAGCATTGACAGTTTCATCGCCCCGATGTGTGAAAGATTTCAGATTTCACCCCATCACTGACCGGCAGGAATAAATGGAACAGCACCTTTCTCCCGAATTACTTTTAATGTAAAATTCTTGTGACTGACCCCTCAATCCCACTGGCCAATCCCCAAATCAAATAATTGATCAAACAATTGTGGTAATTAAACTGCGTTATATTCAATACCATCTCATCACAAAACGCAATGTTTTCTACCAGGAAATCAAACCTGAGAGCAGCAATAGAAACAAAACAGAAAAATAAACTCTTTGCAAGTTGGCATATATTTTAGATTATAGAATTTAAGTTTAGAAATGAACACAGAACAGGTGAAGCAAAGCTGTACCTACCTACACAAATAAAGCCAATATGATCAAGTAAGTTTATGCAAGAATGGAAAGTATAAGCCAAAGTATCTTTTTGGTCTTCAAGAAGCTAACAGTCTAATAACGTAGAGCTCAAAATATAAGAGGTGCCATTTTTCAATGACATCTGACCTTTATTTTTTATGTACACAGAAGGAAATTTTAACATTCATGAAATTGCATCTTGCCCAATTTTGAATGCTTTCCTTCATGTGCCAGTTATGGTTTTGTTACAATAATAATGACATAATCAAATTTTAACAATAAAGAATATGCTCTGGCATTTGACATTTTTTACAGGATGCTCCTGAAAATTCTTTCTAAAAATTGTAAAACAAATCTTTCCTTACCAGTTGAGTTCATGTCTTCTTGGAATCACAATCGATTTTTCTTTTGCTTGTTGGAAGTGAAATATCTGATTTTATTTCCCATCAGTAGACCACACGATGAATGAATTTTGTTTTGCATATGAGGCACATAAAAATGATGGTATCGTTTTGTTGCTGTGAATAAAGTCAACAAAAGAGCATAAGACAAAACAATATCTGCATTTGGTTTATTTTCTAAGTAGAATGTAAATGCTGTCTTATTACAATGAACACATAAACAGCAGAAATTAATTTAAAATTTTCAATGAAAGAAGCTTTCAAATGTTGGCTCAACATTTAGATTGTATTTAGGAGCATACGTTTTCACCACCACCTTTAAGATTAATATACAGAGACTTTTTTTGTTTGTTTCTTGTTCTTTTTGTCTTCCTTCCCTTGCACTTGCCCCATTTTGTTTTGTGCTGCTTTCATCACTGAAGTGCTATTACCCACTCAGCTCCTTGTCCAAGACGGAGCTCTTGTTACTCTTCCTAGCTGAGAGAAATTTTCTCAGTTCCTCTATTCTCCTTCTTTCTAAGAATTGGTATATACTGAAACTGTGGAACCAGGATTTTAGCAACTGACCGCTTTGCAATTCCTCTCCCATGGTATTTTCATTTTTTCATTGTTTACGTGATCAAAAACACAAAAGCTGGGAAAATTCTGAGAGTACCAGCTGGATGGACAATTAAGGAAACACTTGCTCAAGTCCATAAGTCTGATAATTATCCCCGCCATCCATACAGAGATGTTGTCAAATACAGTCAGCAACAACATATTTTGTTTCCCATGAAAAATAAAACATCTCCGTTCCACCCACTCACCCCCCACCCCTCCATTGCCATCACAACAACACTGGGATTAATTTATATCAGTGAAATAAGAAAAAGTCTGTGAGGCAAGGAAAATAGGGCTCACTTCTGATATTGATCAGATCCTCTGAGTTAAAACAATCAGTAAAATCTCTCTAGTATGATTATATTTGCTCTTATATTTGCTCTTAATTATTAAAAAATGATTGTAGGAGTCATATCAACAGATTATACATTTGTATTTCTCTTTGTGTGTATATAAAAGTGTGTCAGAATTTGCATAGGACTTTATGTAATTCATAACACATCCACATGGATCTCTGGATCAGAGATCTCCCCAATTAGGAAATATTTGTGTGGAATTTGGTTGACTCCATCCATTGAAATATTTAGACCTACTCAGTGGGAATGCTAAGTAGAAGTCAAAATGCGCCATGATTTTCCTTTAGCCAAAAATTCCATCAACAATTGTCTCTTAGTGAAAATTTTGCAGGTTACCTTTGGTTAATCGGAGGGACAGAAAACATCTGTCAAGTCCTTTTGTTGGTTCAAAGCATATTTCTGCTCTCCCCCGCCTACCTCCCATTTTCTTCTGGTAGCTGTACTTCCTGCTAATCATTTTCCCAAATACCTCTCTAGAGATATTTACTCAGCTGATTTCCAAAATTGATACCAGAGTTAATTTGCATCAAAAAAAGCTACATTTGTTGGAGCACCTGGGTGGCTCAGCTTGTTGAGCATCTATCTGACTTTGACTCAGGTCATGATCTCATGGTTCTGGGTTTGAGCCCCACATTGGGCTCTGTGCTGACAGCTGGGAGCCAGGAGCCTGCTTCAGATTCTGTGTCTCCCTTTCTCTCTCTGCCCTTCCCCGACTTGTGCTCTGTCTCTCTCTCTCCCCCAAAAATAAATAAACATTAAAAAAAAAAACCTACATTTTTTAAGGCATAAATAAAGTAGATGGCTTATGACTATAAATCGAGTTTACCCCACACTTCTATGAGTTATTTATTTATTTATTTATTTGAGAGGGAGAGAGTATGCACGTATGCACACACTTGGGGAGGAGGCAGAGGAAGAGAGAGAGAGAATCTTAAGCAGGCTCCAAGCTCAGTGTAGATGCAAACTACAGGGCTTTATCCCAGGACCCTGGGATCATGACCTGAGCAGAAATCAAGAGTCAGATGTTCAATTGACTGAGCCATCCAGCCTCCATTAGCACTTCCTTTTCAAGGACAATTTTATGTTGAGGAATTGTGCTTTTGTTAAATTTAGTTATATGTGATTTCTAAAATTGGGAAAGCATAGTCTTTAGGTTTTTTTATGATGTATTGATTCATAAAAATTCACATTTTTTGTAAACACTATTGCTTTTGCCAGAATATAATCAGAAATTGCATGATAAATGATTTTGTGATTCGCACACTTTTGACTAATCTTCATAGTAAAAGGTAATTCAACTGTATTCATGGACCACTTAATTTAACCAATTTTATTAAAAGTATGAAACCAATTATTTCTATCTATTGAGAATGATGTTACCTTGGTTTTTAAAACAATGGTCACATCTGCCATAAAGACATTATAAAAATTTTTCCATGCTTGATATATACTGATATCATGTAACTATACACAGTGAATTGTGAAATAATGAAATATGAAATAAGTATTTAGGCTATTAGAAAAAGAATGTTTTTTTCTTTCTGCCCACTCAATGGCAAGTAACCTAAGCCTTTTGAAATAAAGATACATAGCACTCCTTTATGACAGCTGACTTTGTTTTCTTTCCAGATGAATTTCTCTAAACAATTATCAACATTTTTATAACTTCTTTTATTTTTATTTTTTAAGAGGGTTCTGAAAAATGTCTTGGTGCCTATTAGTGGTTAGTTGTATAATTCTTTTGAAATATAAACTGCCTTCATTTTGTACCCATTCTGGAAAGCTGAGCTTATATTTTGCAACAACATAAGCATCTATTTTATTTGGATACTATACCAAAACCAGGCAAAACTGAATTTAAGTGACAAAATATTATCTTTCAGGAATTTAAAATATTCTTTGCCTTATATGCTAAGTTCTGGTAGCTTTAATTTTTATAATACTGTACTAGGAAAAGTAAGCTTAACACAAGAGGAGGGAAATTTAATGAGTAGCTTAAAGAAAATCACCATTGAAGCATAATTCTCAAACACGGAATAAAATGAAATTTCATTGCAATTAGAATTAAAACTCTACCACCTACCTAAAATATGTTTGCTGTTTTGGAAAATACGTAAAATGCAAATTTGGTATCATGAAATCTTGGGTAGTCAATGATTCATGTGTATGTAAAATTGAGTGACTTAATGGCATGCAATACGTTATTTGCAAGCATCCTAGAAAAACAAGCTATTTCAAGTTCCATTCTGCAACAGGGTGTATATCTATCTCATTTGAGTACTGTAGCAAGTATATTCACACCAAATGCAAAACTGATTTAAGTCTCAAATTCTAACTCAAAATTTTGCTTTAATTTTGAAGACTATATACATGTAGACTGTACTTTCTAGCCAACATTAAGCTTCAAAGCTAAATCATGCCTTACTAACCTCAATAAGTTTACTAGTGTAGTACAGTGCAGTATAGTATGATATATCCATTTTAAGGTCCATACTTAATTTTTTAATTATTTTATTATAATACATTTGCTTTTACTCAAAGTCTTTGTTTTGCTTCTTTTCCTTTTGAATTTTTTTCATTAATTTTCAATTTATCCATTCTTTTCAACCCTTAACAAATTAGTGTCTTTCCCTAATTATCTTCTCAATCTGTTGTATTTTATTTTTTTCTCCATCTATTTTATTTCTCATTTTAACATCAAATTTTCAGTCTGCAGCATAATGTTTTATCTTTGGAATGATACAGGGATTCAGATTCAACCAATTGTTCATTCAACACAAATTTCTTGAGCATTCCGTTAGGTTTTTTTGCCCCTTCAGATCCAATTTCCATCCTGAATTCATAGTCTTTTCTATACATGAACTTGTGGATCTTATTCATAAGTTAATAATATAACCCATGTTGTAAATGTAAAGAAGCAAAGACCCAAAAGGTTTAATAAACTTTCTCAGATACTCAGCTAATATAGAGTTTAGTCAAAAATTGAATCATGGTATCCTAAAGTCTAGTACTCTTTTTCCTGTGATTTATTTTTCTCTTCCACCCACCTAAATAAATTTCCATTGGTAACATCCATCAGTGATTATTTACTGAGAACCCATAGTGCATTGTAATGTATTGAAACTGTATCAGGCTAAATTCATAGATATACAAGAACAATAGACATGCACCTGACTACTAATCACTTTGTTCAAGAATCTCCAACTATGAACACTATTAAGGGGTCACATTTTTCGATGTTAGTATCAACGCTGAATGTAAGAACTCTTTCCTTACGGGTCTTTGAAAGCATCAGAATTAGAATTCCTCTTTCTTATCCTTGTTGACATATTAAATAAATAGATGAACCAATGGATAGACAGACAAAACAAGACAAGACAACAGACTATGGGATAAGATACACCTGACCTAGATCCAGATGCTAACCATGGAGAGAGCTCCAAAACTCACTGAGTCACTCATTGGCAACACTAGCAGTTGGAAATTAATGAAAGAATGTAGATTCTGGAGTACAGTGCAGCTATAGAGATCACCTGGAAAGTTGTCCACATACAGCAAAACTGTAAGTTGTAAGGGAGATGGGAAACAAGAGTGCTGGTAAAAATTGGATAGGAATCCAGAATGCGATGTACTCTTCAGGTTTGTTTTGAGGAGTAAATAAAATAACATATGTAAAATTTGCAACCTAGTGCTTGGTACAAAGTATAGGCATGGTATAACAAATGACATGAAGAAAGCTACCAATAATCATAACTCTAACAAGATGACTCAAGATGTGGGCTGCATCTAAAATATAGGGCAGCGGATAGCAGAGATGTTAACTGGGATAAGGCAAAAATGGAGAATCAAGGGATGAACTGATATGCCCCAAATATAAACACTTACCCTAAAAACACAAGGCCCCCACACAAAATTGCAACAGAGAAAAGCAGTGTTTGTTAACAACACTTCCACGGGCTTCTCTCTACAGATGCTCTGAATCCCTTAGGCTATCTGAAGTTCTAAATTTATGATACAGATTAGATCTATTTTTCCCACATCTGACCCGTGACACAGAATTAATGGTTCCTTTCTCATCAACACCCATATTTTGAAATCTCAGGTGTTAGAAAATCTGACCAGTCATTATTGGTCATGAGATAGGAAGGACTTTCAGGTTTAATGTCTTCTCCTGCAGGCGTTTGTTAATCTAAGGAACCTTTAACTGGTTAAATATTTTAATGTTTGGGGTAACTATTCCCATGTTGTAGAATATTCGTCTGTAATCATTAGCAACACAGAGACAGTAAGTTTTAGTGTGTTTGTGGAAGGATCTTGCTTTTTAGGGCCGGATGAGGGAAAAGGAGAAGATGCAGGCGTTTGGGGGATTATGTTTCCATTCAATCCCTTTGCAGGGATTATTATTCTTTCTGGATCTGTGCCAGAAAATTCAGTTGTGTTCAAATAAATTATTAAGTTATTCATAAGTATTGGTTATTCAATTTTTCTAAATTGACTTACACATTTAATATAATTCTTAATCTTAATTTTTTTAATCTTTATTTACTTTTGAGAGTAAGAGAGAGACAGACAGAGTGCAAACGAGGGAGGAACAGAGGAGACACAGAATCCGAAGAAGCTCCAGGCTCTGAGCTGTCAGCACAGAGGCTGACATGGGGCCCAAACTCACAAACCGTGAGTTCATGACCTGAGCTGAAGCCGATGCTGAACCGACTGAGCCACCCAGGCGCCCCTATAAATTTTAATCTTAAATTACCACAAGTTTTTGAATTTTTTTCCATGGAGCATGACAGAAATTGGGAGTGAAATTAATTTAGAAAAGGAAATATTTTCAGATGTATGAAAAAGGGAGTAATGAGTGTGTACAAACATATAAACTATTACAGTTCATCAAGATTAAAGCAAGGTTAATTAAAACAGTGTGTATATTAGACAATGCACAAACTTCTAGACAAAATTTTCATGAGATTTTTGTTCATAAATAAGATTTTACGTTGCTGAAGTCTTAATATATAAACGTGTGTGTATAATTTACTTTTTCATTTTAAATCATTAGAAAGTGCTGGCAAGAATCATTTTAATGTTATATAGTCCATGATTTATTTCACCATTTCTTTATTATTGGACATTGAGACAATCTTCAAATTTCCACTGTTTAAATAATAATGCTCTCTATAATAGCAAAAGTTCAGAAACAATTTATAAGTTTAAGGGCATGAATGGTTAAGATAGAACACATCTAGGCTATAAAAATTAATAAAAAGTCTGTAGTACAATGGAAATATGCTATGGTACAATGTCTACACATCAGATTACAATTCAGTTTAGCTTGTCTAAGAACCTTCTCCTGGTACATCACATTGTGCCAGTATTAACTGTTCCTATGACTTCTATCTAAGGGCTAGGGATTGCAAGTTTGTCCCGTTCTGTACCCCCAGTTCTACAGTGCCTCTATTTCAGGCACCCTGTGGGCACCCAGGGTATGTTGATGATATGACTGACTGAGTAAATCTGCTAATGGAAAGACTAAATACGATTAACAAAGCTTTGGTCATGTTCTTCTTTTTTCTTCCAGCTAGTTGTTTTTCTTTCTCTTGTTAACATGTAGGCACATTTCAGTCTTGGGCTTTGGGTCTAGGAACAAATGATTTTCAATAGATTTGGAAAATATCCCACCTTATTTCCATCCTGAGGTACTACATTTAAGGAGCAATGGTTCAGTGTGGAGATGTCAGCACTACAGATTTATTTGCTTCCTTTTGCCTTGGCAGACAGAGTATCAGAGAGAAGGTCAAGAATCAACATTTCCATCAGATGATACCTGTGGTAACAGATGGCAGTCAGTCATGCTTTAAACATTAATATCAAATCAGAATAGAAAATAATGCCTAATATTGCTCAGATAATTTGCTAAAGACAGGGTATAAACTATGAAAACTGGGTTTAATTTCATCAACAATAACCTAGTAGAAGATCGTTTTTTGGGTTTTTGCTGTTGTCGTGGTTTTTATCTTTAGCAATTAGGAAGTCCTAAGTAATAATATATGAGGTGAAGTTAGATGGGAAGGCTAAATTCATTTTTTATCTGATTCATTTTATTCATGAAGGAAATATGGTGGAATACTTAGGAGTGCTCATTCTCTCTTTGTCGGTTTCATTCAGCAGGATGGCCATACTGTGCCCATACAGCTATACTTTTGCTACCTAAATCGTCCTAAACATCCTGGCGTATCTGAACTGTGCATAGAGGCCAGCCAAGCATCTATACTTGGCTTGTAATTGTCAACAGAGGGGAGCATAGTGGTCACACACGAGGGCACAAGTCACCCAAGTCAAAGGACAAGGAAGAGACGGGATATTTGTTATTCCTGTCAAAGTTAAAAGGAAAGATTTTTGCCTTTTTCCCCCTAAAATTATGCGTGGCACTGCCTAGCAGACTTTGAAAGAAAGCAGGAAACTTCTAAAAAAATGGTTCTTTTCAAACTTATCATAAAGACGACTTCTTCTGTGGAAGAGCTTTTTCTATTTATAAATGATTTCACTGTTTACATGACTGTGTTATATGAGTCTTATGTGTCAGTTTATGCATGCATGTAATTGTTCCTATAGAGAAATAGTATCTTCACTTAAGGGTGAGAGAGGAAAACGCGATTTCTCTTCCCACAAACAAAGCAAGCAGAGCTGGAATAAAAGAGGACTCGTTTTGTTTTCTCATTCATGAACCCACACATGTACACACACACATGCACGTATACACACAATACAGGCAGATGCAGGGCCTTCACAGTCTTGAAGAAAGCATGACATTCTCAGTAGTCTGCGACATAAATTAAATGCCTGACTTTACACTCTCAAACTAGTTTCATGGAAATACTATTTCCCCTACCACTCTTCCATCATAATTTTGGCCAATAAATATCCCATTGGACTGTAAGTTTCTTAAACACAAAGACAGTATCTCATTCACCATAGTGGCCACAGCACAGTTCAGAAATGTGAATCCCATGCCAACTATGAAAAGCAAATTCTACTTAATTTTATATTTTGTTTATAGACTATTTCTACCACATATAAAACCAAATTATTAAAGTTTAATGTTTATGAACTCAACAAGTGTGCCCGATCATCATATTCTGAATTACATCTCTGTTCTTAAATATTTCCCTCTCAGATTTGAGTCTACTTTGATGCTTAAGACTACCCTCAAAATAAAAGTCATTGATTTGAAATATCATTCATTAGTGTAACATGCCAAAACCAGAACTTTTCAAATAGCAAACCAATATATGCTTATAGACATTAAAATATCCTAATATTAATCATGGTAGGTAATGGTTACTGAGTACTTTCAGAGTGCCAAGTCCTGTGCTGTTTCACAGAATGTTTAAAACCCATCTCTTGAGGTTTCTCTCTCTGTTAATATACACTTTGTACAAAAGGAAAACTCTTGTGAAGAGGTTAATAACTAGTCTAAGGTCATAACACCGTATCAACTGGAGCTAAAATTCAACCCTCCTTTTCTCTAATTCTAATGCTTTCAGTCTTATATACTTTGCTCTGTTGTTTGCTTAATAAAAATTGTGTACCTCTCTGACATCCTGTTTCCACCATTGTAGGTGCCAGCAAACTGTATTTGTCCAATCCTCGTTGTCATGGCAACCTAGGGGGAAAAAATAATAATTTTTAACTTACTAAATCTGAATGATCAATGCCGGGACCAAAGACCTATGGCTTGTTTAAATAAGATTTTAATTAAAGCAAATACGTAGTTATTCAGTTAACTGTTATTGAGCTCCTATTATCTGTGGAGCATTCTCTACACAAAAATAAATCCCATAGTTTTTTTATTGAAGCAAAATATTTATATTAGCACAACAGAGTATGGGGCACCTGGGTGGCTCAGTTGGTTAAGCATCCCACTCTTGGTTTCAGCTCAGGTCATGATCTCACGGTTCTTGAGTTAGAGCCCTGCATCAGTCTCAGTGCTGACAGTGCGTAGCCTGCTTGAGATTCTCTGTGTCTCTCTGTGTCTCTCTGTGTCTCTCTCTCTCTCTCTCTGCCTCCCCCACTTGCTCTGTCTCTGTCTCTCTCAAAATAAACAAATAAATAAACCTAAAAAAAAAGAGTATATGCCTGTATCTGACCAATTTTTACATAATGCACAACTTTATGAGTAAATAAGTCAAGTAGTTTTTAGTGAATGTCTTTTTGGAATAAAAGTGAATGCAACGAAAATAATAAAAGCAATCGTTAATGATAGTACAGGAAGTTAAGCACTACACCCAGTCTATGGAGTAAAACAATACATTCTCTGGCAGTACTGTAGGTTTATTCTTTACCTTGTGCAATTATATGTAAATGCAACAACCACAACTAAAGACTATTCTTAGAAAGGTGCATACCATAAACAACTGCCATTAATGTTACAGAAACATGTCATTGGAAACAGATACTCTCATACGGAATACTTGGATTTCACTAACTGTGTGCCCCTTTCACAAACCTGTGAATGAATTTATACCATTGAGGTTATAAGGCTCTAGACACCCTCTCACCAAAAGAACCTCAAAGATTAAACCTGCCACATCCAACATCCTGACATCAACACCCTGGGCTGTATATCTAACTCCAATACATTTATCCTTCTTCAGAACAAAATAGATAGACAGTCAGCTAACTATGGCCAAGAGTGAAAAGTACTATCTCTTATTTCTTAGAAGACTGAAGAGCTGTTTCTCCTTCACTGACATAGACTATATTTTACTCCTTTGTGTTCATTGAAAAGAACACTTTTTTTAAACTAAGCAACTACTAGGAAAGTAGCATAACTGCTCAAAGAGAAAGCTGGATCTCGTCTCTAGGGCTGATCTGCTCTGTAGACTTGGGCAAGTTACTTAATCTCTCTGTGCTTCAATTCTCTTCACCTGTAAAGTGGGAATAATAACAATACTACCCCAGTGGGAAGCTCAGCAGATGGATATGACAGTGTAAATAAAGCCCTTATCAATACGCTTGGCACATGGTGAGTAACAGTCCACAGTGACGAAGATGGTGACCGCCAGGCTCTCTGTACCTAAGAGAATCAGTTTTCCTGTTCTGACCCTCCCCTTCTGTCTCCTGCAATCATTTCATAAATGAGCTGTTTTTTCAACTGAGCCCCTTCACTGGGACCCTCCAAGGAAGGTAGGATACTAGTAGACACAGAAAGGTATCCTGATGCACCTTGAGAACATATGCTAAGTGAAATACGGTAGTCACAGAAGGATAAATACTGCATGATTCCACTTACATGGGACATCTAAATGGTCAAAATTTGTTAAGAGGGTAGATCTCATGCTATGTATTTTTAACAGTTTTTATTTTTCCAAAAAAGTATCCTGAGCTATGACAAAAAGGGTAGGCCAATAGTGGAAATATGTGTTTCGGATACATTCCATTTGTTCTTACTAAATCCCTAAGAACAGAGACCCAAAAGATACTTTCAAGACTCCACATTAGCAGTTAAAAGTTATCTGACACTTTGAGCCAGTTTCTTCCAATCTGTCAGCTGTTGTCTGTTAGAGAAATTTTATGCCCTGAAGCAGTTGTGGCATACAATAATTCATAAGTGTGACTTCTAGGAACACCCACTCTACACAATACCAGCATTAAACATCCAAAATCCTAAGCTATAAAATACAAGGATGATGGAAGCAACAGGACGAAGATTGGGAACTAGCTGTGATTCCAGCAATTTCAAAGCTGTTATTTCATTGTGTTTCCCAAACACCAAACACTTACGTCTCAGACTAAGTAGGAGTGTCCAAATTGGTACTGTGGAATTCGGTGGGGGGGGGGGGGGGAGCGTGGTTCTCCTAAATGCGAAGGGTGACACTATGGACTATTATAAAAATAAAAGGAGCTCAGCAAAGAATAGTAGTCACAGGAGTCGGAAATGTATAGCAGAATGGTTACAAGTTTGTATCATGCATTCTGTCATTTCTGATCATATGCAGATTAGACTTCCCACAGGAAAAAAAGTCTATGAGCACATATGCTCACAATTTCAGTTCTGAATTCAGTCAAGAGTATCTTCACTGGCTTTATAAAATAAGAGAAATAGCCCCATCCTTCAAAGGAAGACCAGGTTGATTAAACACTTAAATCGGGAAGGAGTCAGGAAGTGACAGGTTGTAAGTTGACTAATTTAGGCACAGTCCTTGAATAAGAGCATAAATGTAAAGACCCAACACCAAAAGCAAAAGCCTTAAAGACTTTGAACTTCCTAACTGATATGCAGATTTACTGTCAAATTTTAATTGTTTTCATATCATTGTACCTTTTAGTTTTCAAATATTATGAAATGTATTTATTAGCATAACGTGATTTTTCTTACTGGATATTAATTTTTCAGTTATTTAGAAAATAGAAATGCATAAGTAAAAATATTTTTAACCTACAGATATAAAAGAGAACCCTTGCAAATATAATATCAGCATTCGTGATGTGTTTTACAATAGACATGGACATTTTGATACCTATCAAACACTTAATAAAAGATGACTCCTCAAGGCAATTTGCAAACTATGGTTTCATCTAGATATATGTCAGTGTAAATCAGGAGCCTTCAGTTCACCGTTTTTCTAAACAAGTATGCCATAATCTTTGCTAGCTCTGTTTCCGTGAGGCCATCATAAATCTACCACACTGCACCGTCTCCTCAGAACGCAGTCACACATTCAAATACTTGAAAGCGTAGCGAACTATACATATAGCAAGTCTATATCGAGTTAGTAATCTCCTTCACCTGTGGGGCATATTTCATTTTCACAAAATCTTAATAGAAATGCGCCCATCTTGCTTAAAAACACCCCACTATTATCACACTTCATTCAAAGATACCTTTTCGGCTCGTCTATAATATGAAATAGGAAAATAGGAATGGACACTCCTTTCAACGTGCACACATGCAATTTGCCTACAGTGTCTACTAGATCAGCCAAGGTGGACTTTGGTGAATTGAACGAAACATACATTCAAATGACATAAAACATTTTGTTCTCAATTTGCTACCACTGATATTTAATTTGCTTTGATCTAAACATGCTAACGTTATCCAAGTGGAAGAGGCGACGAAGATCCGTTGCCATAGATGTATTTCTAACACTGAAGGTGTCTACTAAAAAGGAAGTAAAATAAAATGTGTGAAAGTCTTTAATTTTCTATCTTCAAACTTAAATGGTATATTAAAATCAGAAAAAAAAATAAACCTTTGCCTTTTCTGGAATTATAGTTTATAGTTTTGTATTTATGGAATGCATTCATAGGCTCCCTTAGGATGTGAAATGTATGGAAATATATGTGCATTGCTAAAGAAAGAACTAAATTTATTCTTTCCCCACATCATGCTCTTCTTTGCAGTAGAGGTTTTTAATTCAATACAGAGCTAGTATGCGATGGAGCCAATTTCCTGGTCTATATGTGTGACAAATGCTGAAAGTAGCACGAGATTAACAAATTAGTTGAAGTATAGATCTTAGAGGATTTTTTTTTCTGTGTCTCTAAATCAAAATTCATACTTTATTTGAAACGAAGCCTTCTTTAGAATTCAGGAATGACTAAAGATCCTTTATTTCTCTGTATTTAAGATAAAAGGAGGGGATGTATGACAACTACTGACATTTTTATTTTGAGCAAATATTTTTATTTGTAAGTAAGCTTACAAAGGTCATATATTTGGGATTTGAAATGATTTTAATTGCAATCCTGCATCTCAGGTTAGTCACTGCAATGTGTGACTTGGGAAAGATGAAAAATTATGCTCAAAATAAATAGTTATTCCCCCAGATAAAATCATAAAATGAAAAGCAGTGGTAAAATGCATTTATTTCAGTATTTTTATGGGTAAAAACAATGTTTAAAATGTTAGGTCCTAGATGAATATGCTTACTTTTCTAGTAACATTTGTTAGCTTGGTTTTAAGTAAAAAAAAACCTCTCAGGCTAGGCTGTTTTACCTATCCTCGAAATCATACGCTTGATATAATCCAGATATCTAACACCAAACAATAAAAACATCTGTGACAATAAAAGCATGTAACAGTTGTGGAATTGTTTAATTTGGGAGAAAATGCCTATGTTTGATAATCACACGTGCGTGAACTGATTGCTCCTCTTTGTAAAGAAACTTTTATATTTTGCAAGTAGTGTTTTGTTTTGTTTTTTTTAAAGGAATCGACTTACGTGAAAGAGCTCTTTAAAAGGTGTTCAGAAATATGTGTTTTGGATTTGGCTCACTCATTCAGGTTTAGAGGCTTGTCATAGTCCACCTGTTTTGCTCGGGCTTAAATTCTATCAAAATACAGCCTTTTAAAGCAAGCACAACCTTACTTGTTGTACCCAAACATGATAACATACTTAAAATTCAAGAAGAATTCTATGCAGGTTGTACGTCTCAGTCACCCAATCTCCTTTCACATATCTGTTCATGTTGACAGACTATGTCATAATACATCAACAGAAAGATCAGCACAGAAGAACAAAATTTCATCGCCTGACAGCAAGAGGAAAACTGATTTTCAGTATTAAATTAGTAAAAATATATCATTACCTCCCTTCCAATAAGTCTACTGCCTCTAGAAAATAAGGCGTCTGCTATAATCACAAGCGTATGCAAAGACAGTTAGGGTTGCTTGAGTCTTTGCTATCACTCTTTGAGTGACAGCCTATTTTCATTTTGTCTTTTATATGTTATTTGATTTTTTTTTTTTACCTCAGAAGCAATGTAGAGAATTAAAAACAATTTCTTAATGAGACACATGGTATTACGTATGCAAAAATATATGCCTGCCAATCGTTTTGGGGACAGGCTTTCCTATACTAAGTCATCGGCAGGAACCTATTGACCACTGAAATGGAAACAGGTATGTAAGCTTCTGGTACAAGTTAGGAACCTCTTTCATATAACGTCTCTCTCTGTTTGGATTTCAGGAGAAATTTAACCATACCTGCAACAAATAATGTCTTTTGCAGCCCAGGGCATCATCTGCCACTTAGGCTTTAATTTTGCCCCTGTTTGAACACCCTACAACATATGCACTTCTCTTTTGTCTATTATCCTAGAGTTGTGCTATTCCCAAATATTGACATCATCTACTTTTATCAGCATTAACTGCTCTGAAGCTTCCCAGGCTCATGCTCAGCTCTATTTCTTCCTATTGATTATCTTCCTCACTCCAGCAGGTAGCTAGCCAGCGAGGCTGTCCTGAGAAATAGCTTCCAATGACTTTATACGCACAATTTACACGGAATTGTTTAAAGAAGATATTAGCCTCAATACAAATCAGTGAACCTCATTTAGTCAATACTGCACAATTCGGCTGTTGGCACCCTGTCACATGTTAGCCCTTACAGTCGGCGGCCGTACCCAATCTGCACATTAACTATAGTATTTAGTTTCATATTAAAATCAAACCGGGTTTTTTCGCTTTTGCTTTCCTTTTTGAAATCTTTTCAGTATACTTTTTACATCACCTCACTGAGCCATGTGATAGTAATATATGTTGAAATATAAAAACCTGAGATTAAATGTTTGATTTTTGACAGTGTTCTTAAATATAATAAATTCAAAAGGAAATACTGTTAAGTTAAAATGGAGTGTTTTTCATTAAGTCCAATCAAATGGTAGACAACAAAGGATCTTTTATTTGAGAATATGAAGTGAAAATGAAAACCAGAAAACCTTTACTAAGAAAAGGTCCAGCTAAATTATGTTGGAAGGAGGTCTCCAGATTGGGTTTGGGTGTTTCTTTTGCTAAAAGTGAATTAAACTAAGATATGTTATGAAGAAATATTTTACAAAGAAGTACAACTTAATGCTTTTTGGAGATGAAAATAAGGTCTAAGGACAGTTGGCTTTGAAAATAATTCTAAAGAAAGATCACATATGAAAAAAATTGCCACAGCATCTGATCTTTTCTTATAATCATAACAGGGAAACGTTTGGGGGAAAGTAATGCTAGTCCCCTCTTTCTCTTCCATGGCAATACTGTAAAATCCTAGAAGGGGTGTTTACATTTCAGAATTATCCTCCTTAAACTACTGGTTTATGATAGTTAATGAGATGATATCCAAATGTTGAAAACAGGAAAATTCAAATGAAAATCTAAATGTGAAATATAATATAATGAAATAACTAAGCAACATAATACTACTCTGAATGTTTGCGCAAATATTGCAAAATGAACTGCAATACATTAAAATTCTTCAGTGGTTTTGTAATATATAAGTGAAGGTTTACATATAAAAGCTCTAGCTATCAGGAAAAGGGATCTTTATATCCTACTATCCTAAATTTTTTACTTGAAAACATCATGAACATCTTAGAGTGCATTTTGAAAAATTGTCATTAAATTTATTTGCATATTTCTTTGTAAACTGAAATTCAAGGTAAGAAGAAAGCATAGTGATCAAAATGGTCTATTTGTGGTCAAATGTATCTTTCAGCTTTAGTGGCTGAGTGGCAGGAAGGTTTGGGGAATATGAATGGTAGAGAAAATAATAATTTCAGTTTTGGTGATTTTTAAGGACTGTATCTTCTTTGTAAGGAAAAAGTAAGAGTTGAACAAAGTATCAATTTTAAACGAGTGATAGCAAATAATAGCATTTTGAAAATTAATACAGGAAAGCAATTAAAATAGAATTACATAACAAATTCTTGCTAATATTTAAATATTTTCTCTTTTTTACTATAAAATGTTAAAGGTGATTTTTGTATGACCTTTGCTTTCATTTATCTTCTCTTTAAATATCATTATTTGGGAACTAGAGCCCCGAAGCCCAGGCAGAAAAGGCATGGCAAGAGATGGCCAGTCTATCCTGACCGTACATCTTCTCACACATTTATTGCAAACTGACAATCATATAACAGCTTTTTTTTTATCACAGAGATTCAACAAAGAACAACTCCAGTACCAAGGGAAAATCATACTCCAGGAGAGAGAGAAATGCCATAATTGCATATGCAGGTTGCATAAATGCAGGCATGGCAAAGATAATTGTAATATTTGTGTGTGACAGCATTTTATCATTTAGAGAAGTCAATAATCGAGACATGAGAGTATTTAGGTGTAATTGTGTATATGTGTGTATACATCATATATTCCGTGTAACGCACAAATATAAATCCCAGCCAAACTGAAAATGTATAAACATCATTAGTCTTTGTTGTTCAAAATATTCCTTGATGGATATGTTTTTATCTATTAAGTATATCTCTACCAACTGAATTATAAGAATTTCATGCTAGTCCATTTATTATATGATATTCTTATATTAAATAAAACTGTATGCTTTATATATTCATTTAAACATAAGAACATTCTCAGTGAAGCAAATGCACACAAAACAGTAACAAAATAGTCAGATGAGCATTTCAGGCAAATTAAGATGCCAATATTTTTTTCAAAAAAAAAAAACTTTTTAAGTTATCCATGAAGTTTTAAATGTGAGCTTTGTTTTCAAATTATAGCAAAATATAAAATTTCCAAACGATGATTTTCCACAGTAACTTTCAAAGCAGACAATTTTTTTAAAAAGTAGCTTTTATTGAATCTCTAAAATATAAAGGAAAAATTGTTTTCCAGTTTATTAAGACCCATCTATAGAGGAAAACATGATTCTAGATCTACAATTTTTATAAGCCTTATAAGTGCTCATATTTATGATGCACATTAAAAATTCATATTCAAGATCCATTGTGACTGTGTGCATAGATTTACCAAGATGATGCCAAATATCACGCATATCATCTCATTGAATTAGTTTTAGTAGCAAAAAGTGCCACACTGAGTCCAGATATTTCAAATAAATCTCTCTTCCTTAAATATTCTGGCAGAAAGAATCTTTTACACTAAAAATCAAATTTAAAAGCAATAATATTGAATTCTATGGGACACTATCATTTTTTAAAGTATGAACTTATCCAAACTAAAGACCCCTCCCCCATGTGTGCATGTATATGCACACTGTGTCAGGAGAAATTATGCTTTTATTGTTAAAGTAAACTGAATGTGAACCCGTTAAGGTGATTTACATTGTCATCTATATAATTATATAGTTTTTAAAGATTATAAATAAACGTTTCATTTAATCCAAATTTTGCATATTGAACAATGTATCAATGAGTATTGCCACTATCAATTTTTATATGGTGGAAATATTTTAAAATATCAACTCATGCATACATCTATCCAACTCTAAGACAATCTAATTTAGCTAAAACTACAAAATCAAACTGGATAGTTAACTCTGAGATTTCATAACTTCTTTATTTTAAGTACATGTATCTCTAGAAATATATAAAGTATAATATTTAAGGAAATTAATATTAGCCTTATTATACATAGTGTATTTATGTATCTACATTTGTGGAAAATACAGACATGCCATTATTTATGTATAATTATATAACCTGTATAAATGCAAATATATCATTATGTATATCTTGTCTATGATTTTGTGCAGAGAAAAGCATTCTCATAAGCTAAAATAAAGCAATACAGATGTGTGTGTGTGTGTGTGTGTGTGTGTGTGTGTGTGTGTGGAGAGAGAGAGAGAGAGAGAGACAGAGGAAAAAACTGGTAGCTTCACAAAGAGATATTAAAGGTAGAATATTACCATGTTTGGAAATGAATATGAAGGTATTATGTTATATAAAGAAATATTGTTGAAAATTTTTCTCTCTCCTTTTCCTCTTTCTATGTATGTGTGTGTGTTCTGCTATTAACAAGAAAATGAACATTTGGGATGAAAGAAAATGTTGACTCTATACACATTTAAAATAGGGCACTTAAGTTAAATTTCCTAAATTAAAATTTAACTCCAATTGAAATTTCCTTTCTGAATATGAAATAAGAACCCTATAAAATGGGCACAAGAATCACATTATTTTGAAATTGTTCTATTAAAACTTTTTCTCATGTAAGTATTTGTATCATTAGTACCCTATAGTATCATAAAATATTCTAAAGGCATGTATGAAAATGCCATGAAATAGATCTGAAGGGGCCATCTTTGTAGCACAAAAATTAAGACTTCAGGTAAAGACAAAGTTCCTTACCCTTTGATTCAGACAGAACTGTTTCAAACCCTCTAGTTGAAAGATTTTTATGTACCTCTACTTGTTGGTTTTTCAAATTTGTCAGTTTTCAATACTGTAGAGATGAAAAGGAGATAATACAGGGTTGCACATCGGGAATTTATATCGCTACTTAATAGTTAATATCTTGACCACCTTTAACATTGTGCATTTGGAGAGTTATAACCTCAGTAATTCCAATGTTACAGCATTCAGGTGATGCTATTAAATGCCTTCAACTGAGAAGAGTCCTTATATGAAGAATCATTTACGAATACCTAGCTACCTAGATTTCCTGAAGTCTTTAGTCCACAAACCTATTTCTATGTAAAAAGAGTCTTATTTAACTTAACTATAAGGGTAGCGATGTTGTTATTTGTCATGATGTTGACAAAAAGCAGTAGACAAAAAGTTATCTGTAACTCTCAAGTGGACATATTCATTCCCTAATTCCTAGATAATGAACAAGGATAAAACGATATCTTGCATTGCCTCCCTTCAAGATGGTAAGCTAATGATGCAATAGAATCAAAGCAAGTTATGGGAGGAGGGAATGGGGGCATGGAAAGAGGAACACCTTTTTCTTGGTTCCACAAAGGGCTGAGGGCCTAATTATTTTTAAGTATCATCCAACCAACCTCTTCTCATGCTCAGCTGCACTGAGTGACACTATTTGTGATGCCCAGTGTGCTGAAACTGAGCAGGTTGCTGTCAGTTTAAAAATGACTATAATAAAAGTGACCATGAAGATGGATCTTGTGATTTTGCGTTTCTAATCAGTCATCTGTGAAGAACACTTTTGCTTTGATTCAGCAGACTGGTGACAGCCATGATTGATAGTGCACGAGGATGAAAAAAGGTTATTAACTGTCTTCCTATTAAGCTCAATGTATTACCCCTCTAGGTGCATCTCATACTTTAAGTTAAAGTACTTACTCAGGTAAGGTCAAGAATGAACTCTATGGAGATGGTATCCATTCTGCAGAAAATGAGCAAGGCATCCTTGCACTGATTTTTTTTTTAATTCAGCATTTCGACTACATTTAATTCCACTGTCTTATTTTTATTAGCTAAAGAAGGAAAATTTCTGTCTTCCAAGAGCATCCATACTGAAAACACTAAAAGTATAGAAAATAGCTTTAAATGTTAAGATTTGAACATAGAGCTAACAGCAACATGTGTGTGGCATGTACATAAGTCTGTATTTAAACAGACGGTCAAATGTTGTACAATCTCAGGGTATTTTTAAGGGTAGACACTAAAATTGATCTGTGATTAAAAAATAAACCTCTGTATAGTATATATGAAAATTGTCCTAATTTTCAATAATCCATAAGATTAGGATAAAAAAACAATTTCTAAGAGATTTAAAGGATCTAATAGAATATTTAGATATTTGCTTTTGTTTAGATGTAGTGTATTAATTTATTAACTTCACCTCATTTAAAATTTTTGACATTAGAAATATTACATATAGATGCACATTTGAATGATGGTATCTGTTCATGTCTTTGAGGAGTATAACTACACATCTGTTCATAAATAGCATCATAGATCCTAAAGTATTTAAAAGTTTTTAATAACTGAGGATACACCATTTATTAAATAATGAACTTTAAAATGTTATCATATTTTCTGTGTTCATTCATTCTTACTGAAGCCAAAATGTACTGAAAGATTTTTGTATTCTTCATTTAACTTCTCTTTAAAAACACTGAAACTGTCAAGTTTTATCCTGAGAGATAACAGCTTAAATATATGCATTTTAATTTAAAATTGTACTATTGTGTTTCTTCTTACATTTCCCACTGTAAACACTCCATACATGTCAGATGTAATGTGAATTAGCCAGAAATATTTAAGGATATCAATAACTTAGCACCGACGTAACCATTTAAAATACAACCAAATTTCAGCTCTCTGTGCTTGACGGTTCTTCATTGAACGACTCTGAAGAGTAGCCCAGAAAAACAAAATGCTACCAGAATGTTATTAGAGTTTCAGCGCAGGGAAAATCACAGTGCATCCAAAAGTTTTCTCTAGTATATCATGACCTGTTTCTCCAATGTCAGTTATTATACTCGTTTTTGGTATATAATATATTTTGAAAACATACTGTTTTAATATTAGGATCCATCAACAATGAAAAATAGAGAAAGTAAGGAAATGAAGTTCAATATTTCTTTGAATTTCTCTTTAGAGCCACGAAAATTGGCTGTGTATCCAATTCTGCTTAATATTGCAATTGCTGTTTGGAGAAACCTTTCCAGCTCTCTAGTATTTTATGCATGCCAAGTATAACTTAAATACTTACACATTGAGAGCCTCTTCATGAAAAATGTTAGATCAATATGAAAATGATTTATTTAGTGAATTGTGTTTATGTGGAGTGGACTTAAAGGTAGATTTTAGGATTCATACAAGAGTCCCTCAATATGACACATTAACTTCATTATCAAATGGATTTCTCTTTCTGCCCTATGTAACTTCAACAGACAAACTTGTGCTCTCAAATTCAGAAATCAACTATGAGAGGAGTGATAGAGGGTGATAGATGGTCAATGATAGCATTCTATATTATTGTTCGAATATTTGTATAAGCCAATGAGAACTATGTCGCATGTTTCTCAAAACCACTGTTTGTTTTTAAAGTAAAAAAAAAAAAAGAGAGAGAGAGAAAGAAAAATGCAGTTTCAAACTATCCCATGTAAATTAGCAAAGTGCTCTGAATATCAGTGAAAGTCCAGTCTTCTTTTTGCCTACTTGGGAGTGTAAGGAAAATTGGGAAAAACAAAGACCAAGTAGGCCCAAGAGGAATACACAGAATTCCCAGTTACCATTTCCTAGTGTCCTCTGTTTCTTCTCTTTAGAGAAAATCTAGAGCACACATCGCACGTAACACACATTTTAGGAAAGAACAAGGCAAAGAGGCAGTTTCAGATAAAGTTTAGGTCACTTCGAAGGCAGTGAATTAGCATAGCTGAAATTGATGTTGACCCATTTTTTTTTTTTTTTTGCAGACTTAGACACTGGCAGACAGTAAAAGTTAAAACTGTAACATTTTCTTTGATACTTTTGGAACTACAGAACACAATGTTGCATTCATTTTGTTCAAGCAAGGGACAGAACTGGTGAAGAAAATCCCCACACCTTTCTGCAAACCCTTTAACTTTGGTTCTGAGTCTACCGTGACTTGGTTTCATCTCCTGCTGGGGCACGAGGCGTCTTTAGTTTACAACGTCTAGGGTTTCGAATACTTTTAGCTTGAGACTCTCTTCCGAAGCTCTTCCAATCCTATATACATGTATCTCCCCTTCTCTTCCTCCTCCTCCTCCTCCTCCTCCTCCCCTTCTCCTCCTCTTCCTTCTCCTCCTCTAGACCTAGGGGACGTAGGGTAGGGGTACGAACTGGGTGGTGCACATCCGTGTAGCCAGAACGTGGAAGCTGTCAGTTGCTGTCCGCTCCCAGACTGTGTACCTGAGCGTAGTGGCCACTCGGCTCCTCTGCCCAGCCCACTCCAGCCTGCAGTGTTGCTGCTGTCACGCCAGCCGGTGATTTGATAGGCTTGTCGGGTTGCCATGGTGTTGACTTCTTGCCTCTGAGGAGCTGCCCAATGACTGGAGGTCTGGGATTAAAGCGGGAAGAGGCAGCGGCCACAGCGAATTTCAGCGGCAGCTGCAGCAGCTAGAAACGAGAAGCCAGAGGACGAGGTCTTTAGACTGCGCTCCCCTCCCGCAGCCCGGACGGCCAGTGAGGGAGGAAGAAGAGAGGTGGGGGAGGTTGAAACGGTGACCACTCGAAGCCAGGAGATACAAGGGAGGGGTCTGAGACCCTCCCGGGAATAACTCATGAGCAGTCTGCACGCGCTGAGAAGAAAAACCTTCCAGAATTCGTTATTATTCCCCCAAGACATTACCTGGCCGGGTGGCGGGACTGGGAGTAGGTGGTTGTTAAAAGGGGACTTAGGTGGGCGATACACCTCCCCCCCCCCCATCCCACCCTTTATTTGGGCAGCGAGGCAGTTTGACAAATAAAGAGGCGCTGTACGGAGAACTTCAAATCGTGGAAAACTAACTTATTCCGAGGAGAGAAAGTGCAGTGAGACCGCAACCGAGTAAATGAAAATAGTTGCCTGGGCCGGCGGCCGGTGGGGGCGGCCCGGGAGAGGGGGGGAGGCAGAGGGGGGCATGTGCAAGGCACAACCCCAGACGGAAACTGTAAACTAGGAAATGAAAGGGAAAGAAACCGCTTCTGTTATAAATTAGTAGGTAGGTGAAGGTTACGCAAAGAAGAAAAGGGAAAGTAAAGCTGTTAAAAGAATAGAATAAAACCCCTGGGAGTTCAACTCAAAATCCACCCCCCCCCCACTCCCCAATCCAAGGGGAGTAGGAGGAGGAGAAAAAGAGTGCATTCTGGTGTGATGAGAACTCTCTGGAATGTCTGGAGGAGAGGATAGAAGTGCGAGGGTAAGAAGACCCGGGTGCTAAATAATTGGCCGGGGAGAGAAATGGGGGAGGGGCGGGGTAGGAAAGAGAGATTCCGCGATTCACCGAAGGGACCTGGAGAGTCGGAAGAGGGGGATTCCAATGGCAGGGGGAGAGGTACAGAAGTTCAGACCTGTAGCGCAGAGGAGGGAGCGACCAGAGTCAGCTGGAGAAGAGGAGGAAGAAGGTGTGTGCTGCGGAGGGGGGGGCGTGGGAAGGCCACCACCGTCAACTGCAAGGGGCAACTGCGAGGACAGAGGGCAGCGAGAGCAGAGAACCCGAGCGACTCGGGCGGTCGGCGAGAGCACCGCGGGGCAGCCCCCGCGAGTTAGAAGCCAGGTGCCGCACCGCCCGCTCCCCAGCTCGGGGCGATGCGGGGACTTTTCTGGCCAGGAGGAGAGCCGCTGGGTCAGCCTTCACGATTCACCGCGAGTCCCAAACACACGCCTCACTAACTACTTTACAGCCACTTCCATTGATTTTCTTTAACAAATAAACAGAATACCCGTTACAGCAACACTTCCTCTTGCTGCAGCGAAAATGCCACAAGCTCTGATTGCTGCATTTCTCTGGATAGCAGTTTTCACATCTCCAAAATAAATTATTTCCCCTCACTTGAAAGATCACATGTGTGATCACTTTCAGGTTTGGGGAGTCTAACCCTCGCCCCCTTCTCTATTTTGAGAATCGCCTTTTGGATTAAGTAGAAGACAGGTCCGGATACAAGTTTGTAAACCTGGTAGGGCTCGCTGACATTTGCATATTAATTTTTGCTAATAAGAAGTATCAATTTGGAAGGGAAACGCCGACGAAGAAAATGACTCCTTTGCAACCGCAGGGAAATTAACACCAGTCCGACAGCCACACCTAAGCTACTCCCCTAGAGTTATCTCTAAAAAACATTTCCCTTAAAAAGAAAGTATTGTCAACTATACTTCAATTTAAAAAAATAAAGTCTTTATTTTAAAGTACCCCCCTTTAGAGCGGTTTCTGCTGGAGGTTCTAACATACATGTCAAAGGGTTGTTGAATTATTCATTATTGTAATTACTACCATCATTGTCATTATCCCTTTCCATGTGGAAATAATTTTATTATCGTAATTTGATATCTGAAGAATTTCCTGTTAGTCGTTTGATAATCATTTTTTTTCTGCTGAAAAGAAAAGTTTTGTTTATAAATGAGATAGAGAAAATGTTTTAAATGCTTTG
This sequence comes from Panthera tigris, assembly GCF_018350195.1. Taxonomy (NCBI): domain Eukaryota; kingdom Metazoa; phylum Chordata; class Mammalia; order Carnivora; family Felidae; genus Panthera; species Panthera tigris. Next base: position 26,013,336 of record NC_056676.1, read on the forward strand.
ATGTTTGCTATAGATTTCCGTTTATCTAATCGATCGGAATGCCAATAAAATCGATTAAAGGTTTAGTGTTTTACAAACAACCATTTTGTGCCTTTTGATTTTATGTTCAGAATGATTTTAATAAAGCTAATGCTTTCTTTTAACATTCTCCCTTTAAAAAATCCAAACCTTTATCGTTTTTCCTTTTATTATTAGAAATTGTCAGTTAAAGTTCTTCTAATAGGAAAATAAAAAATATAAGCAATGGCTGCAATGGTTTAAATTTCATTCTCTTGTTGCTCAAGGTATTTAAATAAAGCCCTTTAAAATCTCTGTGAATTATATGCGATCATTCAGTGATTGCGGAATATTAAATTAAACTTAGATAAATCCGCATTGAAGGAGGCAGCACCCAATCCTGAATTTATTTCCCATTTTCTCTAACAGCATCACTGCGCTCCTCTCTTTGCAATGACAATGTGCCAAATCTGGGCATTTTGAAAACATTTTCCATATGCTTTAACAGGGGACTGATAGACAAAGAAGAAAAGGAGATGATCTTTTTGCTCTGAGGTATATTTTCTTTAACATTTTTCTCTTAGACTTTCACTAATAATCATTTTAAAGCAAAAGTTTGAAATCATTTAATTCTTTTTTTTTTCTTTCACCTTTTTTTTTCTTGCTATCTTGTAATTTATTCCTGAAGTGGAATTTTGGTTACAATATAATGTAAAGCTATCATTTCTGTACCTTGGCAAACAACATTTGTTTCAAAATCTTTTATTTAGTTTCTGCTAGCTGCCTTTTGTAATTGAAGATGGATTTAATTATACATTTTTGTAACTTAGATCAGATGGGCTGTTTGTTTGCTGCAGGATTTAATGGTGCTTTTGTGTCTAATATTTAGGGATGTTACATACAGAGGTGGTGGCTTTTCTTCAGTTATAAAGATCTGCACTTTTGTCTTGGAAATGTGGATGTTGAGATGAATGTATTGTCCTGTTTTCAAATAATTCTATTCGGTAGCCAGTGTTTAGTACATTGTCTAAACAGCACTGTTTTGACTGGATATAGATGTTTTAGGTTTAAAAAGATCACAACTTTATCGTCTATTCAGTGAAATCTCAGTTCTTTCTTTTCCCACTTATCTATCTTTTCCCATCTGCGTCGTTGTCTCTTACAGCTATTCCCCAGATGAAATGTAAAATTTTTGTTGGATATGTTTGCTGGAAATATCTCCATGTGTTTTGCGAAGGGTGTGCTTGTGATCCTGGGTTTGGGGGCAGGCAGTGAGTATACTGGTGCTGAGGGAGGTGGGGGGTGTAGTGGTAAGTGATAAGGAGTCCTCATTAATTTGCATAAGAGCTGTTGAAGTGCTCGTGAAGTTGGTGAAGTGCTATTGTTTGGGGAGAGTCCCGCCTGATTTTGTTTATAAACACTGGGCTGGTTGCCTAGAGGGAAAGAAGGTCACAGCACTGTCTGAGCCCTGACCTCTGAAAGGCCAGAGGGTGTCTGACTTTTCCCTCCCCCTTCCCCCTATCCCTTCTCTCCTCCCTTAATTCTTCCCTCCTCAGACCGTCTATAACTCCTCCCATTTTCCCCATTCCTGACCTTACCTGTGCCTAACTTTACATAATAATGACTGCACCCCCCACCCCAACACTTCAAAAGCAGGTCAGAACCTCCAGAGAAAAAAGGTAAAACATTTACTGCAAAGTAAAAACCAAAAACGGACTTTGGTTAGAAAGAGAGAAATATACAGAAATATGGAAGTACAGATTGAGACCGGGATCAAGATAGGGGCATTTAATGACAAAAAAAGACCACAAAGGAGATAAGAGCCAGGTTGGGGGAGGGGAGGGAATCAGCGAACGACAGATTTTAACTGCCCACAAACGCTACACACACACACACACACACACACACACACACACACACACTTAAAATGTCTTTCCTTTATGAATTTCATTTCATCTACCTCACTCTCACCATCAAAGGCAGTGTCCATTCTGGATGTTAGGTCATATTTTACCCCCCCCCCCTTGTGAGTTCTCAAGAAAACTATACTTTTTTTAAAAAATAGTAATGAGATTTGGCACTCTTCCACATTATTTCTTGAATTATTTCACTGTAAATATGTTTGTGACACCTTCCCAAATAAGCCCTTCACTTTCCCATTCACTGACAAACTTCACGTCTCGCTTTTACACACACACACACACACACACACACACAGCCCACCTCCCCACTCACAAAATGACAGACATTGGTATCAAGTTTAAATGTGTTTGGAAAGGAGTTGCTGAGTTAAAAATGTTAGTTAACAGACTGCCTTTGTTAAATAGCCCCCGGGTGGAGAAGACCCAACAAAAAAAAAAAAAAAAAAAAAAAAAGGAAGGAAGGAGGAGGGGGGCTGAGGATCTGAAAGTGTCTGTGGTGATATAAAGGGTTCCTAACGCTGAAATCTTGTAATACCTCGTTTCAAACTGAGCTCATCTATAGACCCCGGATGCGCGGTCAAAAGACTGGGAACCTTTTCCCCTTGGGCTGGGGTTGGTCTAGAGCTGGCGGGACGTGAGGCAGAGGGAGGTGGGGTATTTGCCAGTGAACTGCTGAGGGCAGGGCGGGGAGACCGGGGGACAGACAGCGGAAGACTCCTTAAAGAGGCTGTAAAGCCCAGAGTGTCCACGTTATAGATTTGGTTAATAAAACCCGCCAAGGAAAAGTCTGGAAGTGGAAATTACCTTTTGTCTCAGTATTAATTACTCCTTGCCTCCGCCACTCAACACCTAACCACCTGGTGTCCCTTTTGGGTTCTCCCCCAGCTCTGGGCTCGGCGTCAGGGTCCGAGCGCCCCGGAGTGGGCTCGGCTCGGCTGGGGTGGCCCTGGAGTGTGGGAGAGGGTATAGGGAAAGTTCTGGGTACTGCAGGGAAACCTCTGCTCCTTTCACTTTGTAATAAAAAGTAGCCAAACGTTCCTGGAGGGCAGCGGCGGGTTCGCGCAGAGTTTAGGGACAGCGGAATGGGGCGTGGGGGGGGGGCAGGGTCAAAGGTTGACGGCAAGGGGTCCGCAGAGACCCGAGAGGAGCAGCTGGGTTTCCTGGAGCGAGGGGCGGAGGAGGAGGGCTCCAAGGACCGCGGCGCAGCCCGGGCGAGCCGGGCCGATCGCGCCCTCGCCCCGGAGCAGCCCGCGGGCTGGGCTCGGGCTCGCCCGCCTCGCCGCGCCCCTGCCCGCGGCGCTGCGCTCCGCGCCTCTAGGCCCACCCCAAGCAGACCTGCCATCGCTTCTCCCCAGCTACCCTCCTCGCGCGGGCGCGCTCCGAGGCCGAGCCCTGGAGGAAACTCTTGACTCCTTGCTCGTCCCTCTCTGCCCCATCCCCTCAGCCCATTAACCCCCGACCCTCACCCCAGCTTCTCTTCTTAGGAAAGAGGTGAAAGAGGATGAGAAAGAGATGATTAAAAAGCACACACACACACACACACACACACACACACACACACACACACACAGCCTAGGAGGGGAATACTCGCTAGCAGAAGGGATTGCAAAAGTGGGCGCTCCTCTTACAAATCCTCCTTCCTTTTGTTTTCTTACTTAGAATTCAGTAACTGCTCCCCCCCCCACCGAGTGGGGGGGGGGAGAGAGAGAGAGAGAGAGAGAGAGAGAGAGAGAGAGAGAAGAGAGATGTATTTTCCAAGAAAAGAGAGGGATAGGGACGTAGAGGAGAAATAGCCACCAAATTTTTAAAATGGTTTTCCTGATTTGACGTTTGGTGTTTTGACATTAATGACATTAATGTTATTGATGATGTTTCAGGGAGAAAAAGGCAAAAGAAATAAAGGAGAACTTGAAAACGAAATGATCATCATTTCCCTATTCTTCCATGCCAGAAATAGACCCCTTTCTTCACCTGAGCCTGAAACAGACTTATTGTTCTCAGGTGTTTCCTTCATCATACGCATTTACCCGTCTGAAATCGCAGGAAATGGTTTTTCCATCAGTGAGCTTGTACATGGAGCCCTCTCCCGCAAAGGGCTTGATCTTTTCTGATTTGAACCTGAAAGTCTCCCTGCCTTCATTTCCCCTCAGTCTTTTTAAAAGCCCCCACCCCCTTCCCCAACACACACCTCAAATAGTTTTTTAAAGCCAGAATTTTTGCTCTCTGGGGTGTTTTTCTGTAAACAGCAATGCTACATAAACACCTCCTTCACTTGCAAGTTACAGAGAATTAAAATTTTACCGCCGTGGCCATGTATATTTCCTAAAGCACATGGATAAACTCAACTGAGGTGCAATCAGCAAGCCAATGATACAGTTACTATGTAAAGGTAAGACTGTAAACAAAGTAACTTGAAAATCTTAGAAAGCCATACACTTTGAGCAGATTTCTTCCCTAGTAAGTTTAAAATAGAATGCAGTCTTTGGAGAGGTAGATGATTTTCTTTCTGTTAGCGTTTAGTAGCCCTGGTTTATACTATACTAGTACGTACATCGACTTCAGATTCCTAAGGTGGTGATTTGCTTTTTTTCTCTTAATAAAGACCATATCTAGGTTATATTCTCTACTCCAAGCCTCTGGACTTTCATTGTAACCTTAGCCAGCTGTTGTAGGCGTCTAGCTTTCCTGATTTGGGCCTAGGTCTGCTCTTTTGAGGACTATGCTTTTATCCTCCCAGGTGTCTTGTTTGGTTTTTAATGCCATTTGCATCAGTTGTAGGATTTTCCAAATGTTCCCTGATTACAGGAGGTTTCAGGCCCTGAAAGGTACATGTTTGCAGCCTCTGTTGTTCTTAGTGCTTCTGCGATAAACCTTCCTGTTGGTATTTGGTAGATCTGGTGCTTAAGGCCTAAGACAAGGTTTTGAAGCAGATCCTGGCGATCCAAAACTTCAAAGGCCTGTCAACTCAAAAGCAGCTAACGCCTCACCTGTCCAGGAACCTGGACATTGAAAGTATTTCCTGTTTTTAGCTTGTTTGGTTTGTTACTTTCACCTTCTCTAGAATTCCTATTTTTGAAATATTATATAGATAGTGTCTATTTGTGACCTGTGGTATAGCAGTGTATCAAGATACAATCTGAGTAGCAAGGAACTATATATATATATATATATATATATATATATATATATATATATATTCCATATTCAGATATTCAGTAGGGGGTATTTAAAAGTATGTCTATTCCTAGTTTTAGTTAATTATCTTTTAATGAAAGTGTCACTCATATTCACATCTGTAATATTGGAAAGAGATAATTAGATTTTCAAATGAGAATCAGCCACCTTAAATTTTGCACCAGAAAATACCAAGTATATTTCATTCTAATGAGATCTGTAGTGGGGTTTTAAAATTCATCATAATGTGCTTCAAGAAAGATAATTCAACAGACTTGCAAGATGAAAGGTTTTTTTCCCTAAGTCTTCTTAAAGCTATTACATTGAACTTATGCAATTCTGATAAAATATTCAAAAATATTACATAAAGGCTAGAATCAGATCCCCACTATCACCCCTGTACCCATCACTTATGCTCATTTGAAAGTTTACTTTGACTCAACTAACCGCTGCCATCTTCCATGCCCTGGGTTTTCTCTGCTGAGTGTGTAAGCGAAAGATACCAGCCTAAATAGGTGCCGGTGGATCCAGAGTGCAATCCTTCCTTTGAAATAGGCTGGGCCAAGCGGGGTGTGCACACTGTCAGGCACCCTTTATTTACATACATCTGCATATTTGCTCAGGCCCCGTATTTCGCCATTAAAATGCGTTCTTGTTCACAGCAGAATAAATGAAGCAGAGAAAAACTCTTCATTACTCTAACTTACATTTCTCCTTAAAGCTCCCTGGTAAACAAATCTCTGGTCCGATAGTAATTACTTTGACTCATTAAAATAAAAAAAAATTTTTTTCAACTGGTTAAAGGGCATTGCTTTGGCGGTATTTGTGTTTTATTTTCTCTCCCTTTTTGCTGAGAGAGAGAGAAGGAGGAGAGAGAGAGAGAGAGAGAGACAGAGAGAGAGAGAGAGAGAGTGTGTGTGTGTGTGTGTGTGTGTGTGTGTGTGTGTCTAATGAAGTTTGGGAGTCGCGCGCGCAGGGGCGCGTGGGGTGCGAGCCCCGGAGGCCCCCATCCCCTGCCCTGTCCGCGGTCGCAGCGTCCCAGGCTCCCGCCGCAGCGCTCCGAGCCTTGGAAGCCGCTCGGCTCCCGGGCTGCTCCGAGTCCGGGCTGCGCGTCATTTGCAGTCTGGGGAATGTTGATCACCTCACTAATTACACCTCTCTCTCCCCCCCTCTCCCTCTCCCTCTCCCTCACTCTCCTCTCTCATTCCCAGAGTGCATATCGGGAATAGACACACAAAGACATGCGCACTCAACTTAATCAGCCATTTTTTTAAACAGGGCTAAAACGATAATAATTAGCAGAATAAAGACATATCGGATTTTCATTTCCTTTCCTCCTTTTCCCAACCCCTTCACAACCAAACAGCGAGACCGCGGTCGGCACATGCTTTAACTCCTCCCGGACCCCCGAGGACCGCTCCATGCCCCCCACTTTCTGCTTCAGCGTTTTTATTTTCACCCAATAAAGTTCGAGGATTATTTTTTTATTTTTTTTATTTTTTTTTAAATGAACCCTCTCGTTTTACTTGGATGTGATCAGCTGTAAGTAAAATAAAAGCAAAACAAAAAAGAGGCGAAGATCGAGTAGGAACTGCAGGGGAAATGGAAAGTAAGTTTTTTCTTTAACTTTTATTGAGTAGTTTGTGTTAAATTTAGGTCGAGTATCGATTATCTTTCCAGCCTGATCTTGCACAATCTTTGATATTTCGCTCCCTCTCTCTCCCTCTCCGCCTCTCTCCCTCTCTGCCCCTAGCTCGCTCGCTCTCGCTCGCTCTCGCACACATCCCCTCATCCCGACCATCTCTTCCGCTCTGCCCCCCTTTTCTATCTCTTTCCCCCCTTTTTTTTGGCTCAAGGATTTGCTCCGCTGCAAGAGGGAGGGGGCACTGAGGGACCTGATTTTCCACTTTCTTTGGGGGGGGGGGCTGCGTTTTTGGGATTTAACTTTTGGATTCAGTGGCGGATCATCCACGTTCGGCCGAGCAGTTTTCTCTCCTTTTTTTCCTGTCTTTTCGGGTTCTGTCTCCACTGCGAGCCTGTGGCGTTCTCGTGGCGCGGGGAAGCTGTCAGCTCCGCAGCGGCGCGGGCACTGCCAGGGGTCCCCGGTCGCCCCGCACCCCCGCAGCCCGGTCGGGATGGCCCTTTCTTCTCACTCATCCTCCCAAAGTTTGGACTTTGGGCGGCGGGGCTTGGAGTCCCTCTCCCCCTACTCTGTCCCTGCTCTACCCGCCCTACCCCCCTTATTCAGCCTCGTTCTTCTTCCTCCTCTTACCACCCCCACCCTTGCCTCTCTCAAGTTCCCCGAAGGGCGCTTAGCGCGCGGGACTGGCGGAGGACCCGGGGTCCGAACGCCTCGGGCAGGGGGATCCAGGGGGCCGGGGCGCTAGCTGGGGCTGGGGCTGCAGGTAGACCCCCGCCGTCCGGCGCGGGCGGCGGGCACCGCCGAGGGCTGCTCGCGGCGGCGCGGGAGGCGCGGACTCGGGCGCTGGCGAAAGGGAGGCAGGTCCGTTAGGAGGCGGGAACGCCGGGCCTCGGGGCCAGGGACCCGGGAGGCGGCAGCAGCTCTCGCCCGGCGCTCTCGCTGCTGGGTGTGTGTTAGACCAGGGATCGATGCCAGCGGCTCGGGGTCAAGAATCTTTCCTTTCCTTTTGGCAAAGGGTGTGTGTGTGTGTGTGTGTGTGTGTGTGTGTGTGTATTGGGGGGGCTGTGGCCGCTGTGAGAACTGATTTATTCCCTGGCCCCCCAAGGAGGTTCCATGTCTACAAACGAACTTCACCTTCTTCCCCTCTCTCCGCATCAAGTGCGCCTTCCGGCCGGGAACAGCTAAGGGAAGAGGGGCTGGAATGCGTCGGGTCTCGCCTTCCTCCTACTTCTATTTCACACCCTCCTCCCCCCCCCCCCATTCTTTCTGCTCGTTTCTTATTAGAAAAAAATAAAATTTCTCATGGAATTGTATAAAGTTTCGCTGCCGATGCCCAAGTTACTGAGGGTTACCCATCCTGTCCCCCTTCCCCCACGGAAGACGGTGCACTGGTTTGTATTTCTTTTGTTACCTGTGATCCGGGCGGGGGGCTCCTTTCGCGGCTCGGGCTGGGTCCGGCCCGGAGAGGAGGCTCCAGTGGGCGCCTTTGGCCGCGACTCCTCACTTCCGCGCGGTTCTGCTGAGATCTTAGCTACCGTTCGGTGAGACACTCTCCTTGTAGGTACCAAAGGTTCAGATCGCAAACACGGACCCCCCCCCCCACCCCGACCCCTACACACACATACATACACACTCACACTCAACACGTACTCACAGACACACACGTTCTCCCTACTCCCCCCCCACCTCCAGCCCCCACCTTGCATTTCCCCTCCCCCCTTCCAAAAAAAGCACATACACAACAACAACACCCCCCCCCCCCAAACCAAACAAAAACCCAAAGACAAGTTCACTGGCGGAAGATGGTGGATTGACACTGACTCAGACAGAGGCAGGTTCACCAGGAAATCTGGCGGTCCCGATTTCTGACAGTTGCATTTCCTCTCCTTGAGTCCTTCCCCCCCCCTTTTTAATAACTCTGTTCCATGTTTAATCAAGGATCATGTAGATGGCAAAAGGAGAGACAGAGAGAGAGGAGAGAGAGGAGAGAGAGAGAGGAGAGAGAGACAAGAGACAGAAGGAGGGTTCTTTTTTTTTTTTTTTTTTTTTTTTTTTTTTTTATTGTGTTCTCCTGGATTTTCAGTGGCTTGATCCCTATAAACGTGGAGTGGTTAAAGCTCATATGTAGTATTATATTTTTAGTTGGGTGGATGGATGGAAGAGTCAGGGAGAGGCTGCGGCTGCCGCTGCCTTTTCGGGTGTTGCTTAGATTAAGGCTGAGACTTGGCTGCGATTGGGACGCGACAGTGACACGGGCATCGATCGCTTCCATTGAGAGCAATGCAAAAACACAGCCCGGGTATGTAACACTCTCGGTGCCATCAACATTTGTTTTACTTTATATTTACTGGCAAAACTGACAGAGCAAGCTCAGACTTTCTTTCTTTCTTTCTTTTTTCCCCTCTTTTCTCTTTTCTAACTGAAGAATAAAAAACAATTGTGCATAGAAGTTGTTGGAAATGATGGTTTAAATACAACAGAAAGGAGATATTTGGAATTATTTCACCACCTCTGTGACTGATTGTGTTTTAGAGTTTTTCTTCTCCACAGAGGAGCATATTACAGAAAATGAAGGTTTTCTTTTTTCCTTCCTGGTCTTAAAAAGAGAAAATCCTTAAGGGAATATTTGATAGTTTTCAACGTTTGCGGTTTCAATCAGCAGGAAGGCACACAAAAATAAAAGATGGCTAGCCAGCTGTTTTAACCTCTTGCACCTGGCTTCAGTGTGGGGATCATAAGGTTTATATAGTTATTTTTTAATGGTTTTAATATTTATGGCATAAACTGAGGCGAGAGCATCACTGTGTATTTATTCAATAGCTGGTTGCTTTTGGATTAAAAAAAAGTAAAGTCATATTTGAGTGTTTTCATTTTTATGGCAATGAAGATAGAGCCAATGAAATATGGGGGAAATACCATAAATCTGAAAAGTGAAATGTACCTAAGGAACAAAGAAAGGTCAGGTAAACCAGCTGTGTAAGTCAAAGCAATAGCACCAACTGTGAGGTTAGACAGGGAGACTGGGCTCTGGGTGTAGGAAGTGAAAGTTGCCACTAAAAGTTAAAAATGAAGGAAACGTGTTCAGCTCTATTGTACTCTTTTGCAGTTTTTAGTAGATGAGCCCAAATCTGTTCATTAATTTTGAGCTAGTTGGATTATTTTTAAAGATGCTGCACCAGCAAAGGAAAGCATAAAGGATGCTGAGAAAATCGCTGTTTAATATTGCAGAATTTACTGCTTTCATTCTGACCATGAGCCTAAATTTACACAATGAAATTTGATTATCTCTAATAACAATATTAGATCCTCCACTGGATGGATGAGAATTGGGGTGGTTTTGTTGATTGCAAGGGTTTAATGTTGCATTTCAGAATCTGATGTGGTTTGGCCTCCCTTCCATTAACTGGAAAACCCCTGAGGTTTTACAATTATTTCTTAAAGATAATACATTTAAGATTGCATTGGTAGGCTGAAGAAAAGTCATAAAGGCAAGAAGGGAAGCCCTTAATAACTCTTGAGATTCAGACATGTTCAGCAGTTAGATTGGCTCTGACTTCACCAAGGGTCGACAATGTGTCATTTCCACGAAGCCAAATTGCCCTCTGCCTATATGATATTAATGTGCAAATCAATATTTCAGGGATTAAATTTCCCTTCTTCATTTTTTATGGTTTCTACCTCAATAAGTCTCAAGTCTATTAGAAGAGGCTGGATGATTTAAAATCTTTCACTGCAGAATGGCTTGTCGTAGTCTTGTTTCACAGACCATTTTAGGATTTTCGTTATAAAGACTAAGGGCATCCTAAGGAAGTTGTGTGGTAGTATAGAGGCATGCTCAATAGCATAAAGCCCTTGTTCGATTAGTAGCTAAGAGGTATTGGAAATATAATATATATGTTTATGCAACACACACACACATTCTGCTGCTTTAAAAATATTATGTTAATCACCTATTGATTTATTTCAAAATCAATTGAAGTTCCTTTCTTATTAGTGATTTGTTCAGCATTCTTGAGGACTGTGTTAATTTCCTTAAGGAGTATGCATGAATTGGCTTGGTGTGAAAGTATTTGGGAGGGATTTTCACTTAGCAGTATTTTCCTAATAAATATTTCCAGAAACCACTGTTTGTAAGAGTAATAATCAAGTGTTGTCATCTGCATACATTGTTGTCATAGCTATCATTGCATTTTGTGGCTGAATGATTTAGCTGATAACTGTTAAAGGAGGCCTTCTCCAGTTCATTGTACATTTATTTCCAGTACTTAGTGGGCACAAGGTTTCTTTTAACCCTCTTGGAGAAACACATTTGTAAAAGAAAATATGAGATTTGATTGGAAATAATACAAAGCAGAAATTTGGGAGGTCAAAAAAAAAAAAAAAGATTGTGACTTTATCACATAATCTTGGGAAGGCCTACTGTCTATCATTTGGTGGTGGTTTATAGTCTAAAACCATCTGGACCAAGTTCCGCACAGCTGCACGAATTTCATATGTGATAGAACATTTTTTCCATTCAGTGTGAAATGTTCCTTCCTAAAAAACGTACACCAGACTCGCTTAATTTAGTCTGTTAAAAGAAATGCACATGAAAAAGGACAAAAGGCTCTTTAATCTCTGCAAGCTGTTTGTTTTTCTTCAAGATTCCTGTCTGTTTGGGTTTGAAAAGTCATGTTTATTGAGGGGATGATTCTGAGGTGTGACATTAAAATAATATATGATTTTTGGACTGGTGGCCACGCTCCTGCTTAATTTGCAGAACTACTTTTTATGCCTGTCAAAACATAGAGTTAATCTATCCTTATTTACAATTAATCTCAATAAAATTAATCTTAACTATGCTTTATTCAGTGGCTTAAAATATCTAATTATATTCAATTAACTGCTGTCATAGTAATTAACATTGCTTAATTGCCTCTGCATATATTTATGTAAAGCTCATTAGGTGCTGATGCTCCCTTTTCCTTTTCTACTTGCCATTTTTGCTGTTGTCAAACCATTTTCATCTCCCAAGGTTCCACAATGTCAGTGAGAGCAAATTCTTAACATTTTCTTGATATGGATGTTATTGCTTTTCTATGAGAAGATACTCGTTATAAGTGTTTAAAGACTAATCCACTCCTCCTTTTCCCTCATTTCTGGTCCCTACCACACTCACAAAATATTTTCTGTCATTGTTGCTAGAAATATGAGAAGCCAGGTTAAGCTTTGTGTTTATAAATGAGGAGCCTTTCTGTGTCTGCCTAGGGGCTGTACCCACAGGCAGAGTTTCTATCCTCTCAGACCATTCTAAGGGTTAAAGACTTGGCCAAGGTTCAAACTGAAAAGCGCCCAGGGAAAGTGCATGTGAATATGTACAAGTTTCATGTAATTAGTGCTTAATTATATTAACATATGCAAATTGTCAACTTAGGAGCTTGTTGAGCTGGCAAAGATCAGCTAGGCACAATTGCTGTATTGTTCTGAAACAATAATGGATTTCAAGTTGGATTGTGGAAACACATAACTAGCTATCTAATTTAACTCATACCATGGTGAAATTTCATTAGTCTCCATGGAGACTGGTTTAATTGTGCTGACTAATGTTCTGGGCTGCAGAATGTCCTAAAAAGAAAGCGTTGTTTGCCTAATCCACCTTACAATGACACTTGTTTGTACATGTTTCCCTTGTGTGAGAATTTGCATATGCAAATAAATAGTTTCTCTGCCCCATTTGTCATGGCTGTTCATTACCCATGAAGAGGACATTGTTACCAGGCTGTTACTGAGTCTCCCAAGACAGGATAGTGTCAACCAGTCCAGCTACATTCTTTCATAATTTGTTTCTGATTAATAGACCAGAGTGAGTCTCAGTCTCTTTGGGCATCTGCAAAGGGAAGGTCAGTTCTGTCACAGAAAAGAGTTTCTGCAGTATGCTGGGGGACTTTTTCTTCTTCCGATCATTCTCCTTTTCTCCATTCATTGGTTAACACAGTCATATTTAAAATAACGTATTCTTGTCCTAAGAATGCCTCTACTCATAATCTCTAGTTTCCTAAAGCAAAAAGATAGGAAAAGAAAGGAGATTCTGTTATTGGAATATTAATCCTGTTTTTGACAGAAAGGTAAACTGATATAATTGCTTTTCAGTTGAAGGAATGGGGGTTTATACAAGTGTGAAAGCATCGGAAAAGGATTAGCATTTTTTTGCATAATGAAAAGCTCTGTTGAATAGGGTTCTGAATGGCTGACTGAATGACTGAGATGAAAGAAGATGAAAATGCTGGCCCCTCTTTCTTTCTGCCTATGCTCTGCTCTCTCTAAAGTTATGTTTGTCCAGGACTTGAGAAAACAAGCAGGGGCTCAGATTTCAGCAACTTATAAGGTGCCCTGTGTTTTCATCGTCACTGGGAAGTACTATGTATGACAATTGTGCAGCTAGAGGATGATAAACAGGGGTTTGTATGTAGCAGAGTTTTCAGAAACATGCGAGCCTCGCCAAATATTGACTATTGGGCGTCACGAATTCCCAGCACTTTGCTGTCGAAAACAGTTACTTCAGAGGTGGCCACGAGAGTGGTGTGGATATTTAATTTATGTTGATGGACTATATGGTGTTCCTCAACCACCCCCACAGGCTATAAATAGCTCATTTGGGAAAGAGCTGTGTGTCCTCACTTGTGGCAATGTTAAGTGTTTTAAGTGGCCCGTCAGCTCTTGTGGTTGGGAGGGGTTCGTCAACCAGGATACAGAGTTATTTTCTGAGGATTTCATTCATCTTCCTGTTGCCTTGTAGGTATATGGTGCATTTCATTTTGAGCTAAGTCCTTTATAAAATGTCTAAGTATTGTATGTTCGTTCTCGGAGACGTTTGCAGTAAGGTTTTCTCTTGTCCTTAGTTAGAGTTGTAACTGGTTATCAGTTGACAACATGGTCAGGGCTCCCTCTTAATGATGTTTCTTCAACCATAATTAGGGCAGTTAAAATACTGTAAGTGTTGAGACACCTTCAAAGGTGGGAATTGATTCTTTTGTACATATGTAAAACAAATTCAGTGGGGATAATTATTTATAGGTATACATTTTAAACATGCTCTTTCCGGTTTGGGGGTCACCACAGATGAGCATGGAAAGCTGCCCCAGAGCAGGACTGAAAGATTCCACCAGAGGTTAACCTAACTTGTTTTCTTCCCAGAGTGTAGAACGTCTGTCGGCCTCATCACACTTTAGCAGTTCAGTTGCTGAGGTACTATTAAGATGGTTACATGGAAACTTGGGAAATCAGAAGTGTTTTCACGTAAATTAAAGGATAAGGGTTGCCTCTTGAGTACAGAATATTGTAAAGGAAAAGTGTTTGATCTTTGTTATATAAAGTCACCAAAATTCTTTACTAGAGTCCCTTTAAAAATTTGTCAAGAAATTCTGGATTGTTTCAGAAACTTTTATGGTTAACTTTATGATATGCTTGCAAAAAGTCTTAAAAGAACAAAAAAAATCCACATGGAGGCTATTTTACATGCAGAAGGGCTTATTAAGGTATTTCCATAAGAAAAATGTGTTAATTTAAAAAATAAATTCATTTATATTTTAAGACATTGTTAACCAAGCACCATGTGTTGTAACTGGCAGCTTTCCAGCCACCATGGAAGTGGATCACACATGGGTTAATAGTAGCTTATGTGATGTCTGCATTCTTAGGAAATGGGCAAAAGCCCAGGGTATTCTGATATCAAGATTTTAGGAATCAGACAGAAAGCAGAATATATGTTTATATGTGAACAGATGGACACATGTGAGAACTAAAAGTGCACAATTTCTCTTGGCACTTGTTTTCGTTATCCCTGATGATATAACCAAGATCTTAGTGCACTCACAGTCTTTGATGGCTAAGGACGAAATGGTCTTTTAATGAGGGCTCAATGGCATTATTTTCTTGCATAAGGATTGTGCCCCTGTGATCTTGCTGGATTTGATGTTCTGTTAATTCCCTAGTTTCAGAGGTTCACAAGTTGCCTTGAAAGTTTGATATGGTTTCACGTTTGACATACAATCCTCAGTCCAGGAATGGCTGCTCTCCACTCCCCTACTCTCTTAAAGGTTTGTGAGTGAAATAAAATATTTGCCATTTTGAGCTATTTTTCAATGTATGCACACAACTTAAAAACGGCTGACACTGAAGTCCTATTTGGCAAGCAACTTATCTCTGATATAATTAGCCACGTTAACATTCTGGAGATTGAAAAAATAAACAAACAACATTTAAGAATTGGGCAGCTTGACTTGGTTAATATGTCATAATGCCCTGATGGTCCAAGACAAGTCCCGAGTAGGTGTTTTAGTCATTCAGGTCAGGAGTTCACACACCAGCATCATGTATTTAGGTGACTGATCATTCCTCATGTTTGCTTGTCCTGGGGAGACAACAGTGCACAGTTGATAATTTCTGAATGGTACGCGCTATAACACATACCTCTGACGACAGAGTTTATAGGTTCTATTGTGTTCTAGCTATAAAAACAGAAAGCATTCTGCAAGTATTTACTCAGTCCTAAATCATTTTAACCAGGGAAAATTGACTTTTCGGTTAAAATATGCATTTTATAACTGTCCATAAAATTCTTTTCCTTCACTGTAAAGAAGAAAGGAAATCCATAGCCTTAACAATGGTTAAAATACAAAAACATGTGAGCTGGTGTGTGCCACCTGGTTGTACTGTTAAAACAAAACAAAACAAAACAAAACAAAATACAACAAAACTTTGTAAGAAGGAAGTTTATGGAGAATCTTAAAATTTGCATGCTTGAAAGAATAAATTGAAGAAGCCCAATCTTTTCCCAAAGTACCTTCATTAAACCTGAAAGGCTTTCTTAATGCGGATTCTCTAAAATACAGTTCTTAGTACTTTTTTCCATACAGTTAGGAATAGTGCAAGTAATACTTAAAATTTTATGAGCCTGCTGCTCAATTGAGAACGAATCATATCTTTGGTTTAGTATATACAAACTAGGAGTGTGTATAAAGACACGTACACACCCAGCCACCCTCTTTCCATGTCACTGTCTCTCTTTCCTTTTTAGATGTAGATGTATTCCTAAGGGTAGCCTGTGAAATTTTCTCTCTGTAGACTAAATTCCTTGCATTTTCTAAGAGCTGGCCAACATGACCACAACAGAAAATAACAGGTAGGTTTGTAAGGCAACTGGAAACCATCAAGATGCTAAAGCCTGAGAATACCCTAGAGTTATTCAGTTCAGCCAGCTCATTTTAAAATATGGGATATTGAATTCAGGAGAAATGATCATTGAATTACCAAGCAAGGTAGGAAAATGTCAGGACAAGAATTCAGATATCCCAACTCTAGGACCAATGGTCACACAGCTATATTGGCTGCTTGGAAAAGGGTTTGTTATGTGACTGAATGGGTCTTGGAGATAGAGAAGAAAAGGAAAATGTGCGGTGCAGACAAATACAAGTACAAGTACACTCTGGATGGCATCTTATCACTGTGACTGTAAACATATTTTTGGGTTAATTAGGAGGTCAGACTTGAATGGTCCAGATGAGTTTATGATTCATAAGAGTACTGATGACCTCAGTGACTTAAAATGTATGCTTAATAATCATGAACATGGTGTTTTGAAGAATAAGATTTCTATTCCGTGTAGGGAAAGTAAATGAAGACAGTGCTGTGATATTTTAAAGACAGCATAGTGCAGAGAGAATGACAGTAAAAAACAGACATTCTTTTGATTCTGTTTACTTTGGATTCCTTTTTAAATGAGTTTATTTTGACTTAGGCTTCAGATGTTTGAAAATCTCCTCCGTTTTTGACCACTCAATGACCATGAGGAATTGTGCTAGAGCTACGAGACACCTGAATTAAATTCTTATAACGGATCATCTTATCCAAATGATTCAACCTTTCTAAGCCTCAGTGTCCTCATTTGTATCTCAGAGTTGTTGTAGAGATTACGTAACATTAAAGCGTTGTGAACATCAAAATAAGTAAATGTGACAGGGCCCGATACCCTATGTTCCCTTTTTCTTTATTTTCAATAGCTGGTTTTAATGTAATACTCAACTGAACAGGATTTGATAAAGCAAGTCTACATAGGTCTTGTGAGTACAGATGCCCTCTCTCTTACAACAGATGCAAGTAGAAACTGGGAAACGGGTATGCATAAAAGGTATATTCTTATTGACACACACCTAGATGACATCTAGGAGGACCGTCCTCCACCTCTACCCCTCCATCATCATGGGTTGTTTTGCTTTGGAGGGCTTTTAGACGTTGAATGCATTTCTGGGTCTTTTTCTAAGAAGCAAATTAGAACAGGAATCGTTTTTAAATAATTCAGACCTTAGTCTATCTACATGGACTCAAGATCCCAGACTGCCCATTATATGCAATAATAGACGATACCACAGTGTTTATTTCAGTCTTGTTGACCCAGCCTGTTTGAAAGCCTTTGAATTAGAGGATTTCCAAAAACTGGATTAGATGCCATAGAAATACCTTTCCATGTTTTTGGTATTTTGATATTTTGATACACAACGAAAGGAGTGTAGATACTATGACATTGGCACCCTGTTGATCAAGATTCATACCCACTTAGAGAAGAGATCCAATTACTAATACTCCAGTAATACTGTACAAACCTTAAACCTTTAAATTTTCTTGAGGGATTTTATAGCCAACTTATGAGACTGCAGGCTTATCTGTTGTTGGAGGACATCACAATCCTTTATCTTTTTGTAATAATGCATTATTCATTAGAGGAGTACCCAGGTTCAAAGATGATAAGATTCATGACGAGGGTTAATAAATTTATAATACAATTTTTGGACTATCTAAAAACAAAAATCTATTTATATTATGGACTTTCTTTTTAAAATTCATAATAATTTCCCATTGTGATACATATAAAATACATTTAAAATTATGATTTGTATTGTTATGGGAAATGTAAGTGTACTTGGATCATAAGTTTTCAGCTTTGAGTTTGCTTTTTGCGTAATGTGTGTGGCTCAAAATCTTTGTTAAAATTTTTCTTAAAAACAAAATGTGTGCCTTGCCTGTATTCTGGTCATTTATAACTGGCCCTGGACTTGATAAGAAATACATTAATATAAAGCTAAGCCTTTATTGAGTACTGATAAGGAAATGATACATTTCACTGAAAGAAAAACAGTTAGCATCTCAGCATTTTTTATGATGCTTATTTAAGTGTTTCCTCCAAATAAATTTCAGCCTCCATGAGGGCAGCAACCATGCCTGTTTAATCACTGTATTGTGGTGGACATTATTGGCAAATCCTTGGTGCTTAATAAAATGTCTGTTGAATGAATGAAAAAATGAATAATAGTTCATTAAAAATGTACACAGAAAGCTTCAGTTTACTATTCTACTGGAATCTGCCTCTCTTCTTGAGATCTTCTTGAAAAGAAATAAACAACCTTAAAAACATCTGGGTTTGTCTTGGAAAACTCCATAGGGAACACTATCTTCAGTGCAATCTGAATGGGTTTTTCTAGCAGAGCCATAGATTGTTGCGGTCAGAAGGGATGTAGCATAATCATCTTGTTTAACCCATAAGGAAACTGAAGCTCAGAGAAATTCCTGGGAAACATCACATAGTTACAGAGCCTCGCTGATCAGATCTAATGTGTATGTGCCCTTCTGCAGATCATTTCGTATTTTTCACCTTAGTGGAATTAGCTGCTGCCATATGTAAAGAGTCTATAATATTAATGTGAGAATAATTTCTGTTATGTTGGAGATATTTTCATTTGTGGAATTTTTCCAAGCAAAGGAAGACTTTTCAGCTGGTACAATTTCTGTGATGACCACAGCACAAGCTGACTGCTATGGGATTTTAAAGTTAAGCTGCTTGAGATAGGACAAGAATTGCTTGAAAGGTGAAAACTTGCAGGAAAAATGGGGTGGGTCATTTAGTTCTTGAAATGAAGCAGGGTGCAGATTAGGAATCATTATGGTTTGCCAGAAGTCCCTGGTCATAGAAGCCTGTTTAAGTGCTCACTGTCAACAAGGAAATCATGGGCAGCACTTACAGTGGCTCACCTCTGATTTATTCATAAACCTCACACGAGCACTTAGCTTTGTTCTTGCTCTAGTAAGGGGGACTGATGCCAATAAGAACAGGAATAAAGAGCTCCTTGCATGGTCCAAGAGTGAATAGCACTTTACCTCAAAGCCTGACCTCCTTTCCTGAGGTCTGTTATGCTACAGTTGACTCTGATTGGCTGTGTGTTCTCAGATGAAATGAGAGAAGAGGTTATAACAAGTATCTACTCTGTAAACTCCATAGTATACATAACAAGAACTACATAACTGGAACTTGGGTTCTAACTTAACCTAAAGGTTGTGATATTTATGCTAAATGGAAAGGCTTCCTTTTCCCCTCTCCTTTGCAACTTGACAAGTTTCACATTTAATAGTAGTTGGAAAAATACTGCTTCCTTCTAATTGAAGAATACAATGATCTTGGAGTGAAATGGGCTTTGACAATCCCTTTCCCCATTAAAATGAATTTAGAGAGATTTCATAACATGGGAAATTAAGGGTTCAAGAATAAAACACGTACTACACTGGGAGAAAAATAAAGACCTGGGCTTGCAGATTGATTAGCCATGTTTATCTGAAAAGCTTTATTTGTGCCAACTTACAAGTGACGCTGTGTTCCAGCCACCCATGTTGAAGAGAAGGGACCTTTAAGAGACGGTCAGCTGGCTGGTTTGCACTGGGGCAGAGGTTGAGTAGAGTTACTTAAATCCCCAGAGCGACATTTAGTTAATGCTAGTCTTTTTTTTTCCCCCTCCCCTGATCGTGTCCACTTTGGCTACTCTTTTCTCCTTTTGATGAAGTTGGTCTCTTACTACTTAAAGCGCATATATTTACACAAAAATTTCCTCAAATTTTCACAACACATTAACCCAGAAGAGCCATATTAGGAGATGGTGATGAGAGTTAATGATATATCTTTAGATAAAGCCATCCTCCCATGCAATCACATCAGAGTCATCAGCTCATTTGTCATGGCTGAAGTGAAAATGTCAGGACCAATGAGTGTATGAGTGCTGAAGGGGGCTAAAGGGCTTTTGGAGAGAGACATTTTTGTGCTGGGAGTCAGCCATGGCTTAGATTTAGCTCCAGGGAAATATTGGGATTAGCCAGCACTGTGTACAAATCCTTAGCATAACAGAATTAGTTGGGAAGCTGGAGAGGTGGGGTCATGAGTACGGGTGTATTTCTAGACTTATGCTCTAGGATGCAGGCCCGGAACTATGGAAAAGAGTGAGGTGACATAACCGTTATTTTAAGGGATGTGTTTCATTCAGGTTCATTGATTTCAGCAAGATTGAAGCCCTGGATTTGAAGGACATCAAGGAAAGACTTGCAATAACATACACTAAATATGTATATATGACTTTCGTTTTATATTTGGCTGCACTAAAAAAAAATTGATCTTAACGTCTGAAAGCTTTTGGGGGAGATAATATTTGGGTACACAAAGATAAGATTCAGGCACAATGTACTTTTGAATAGTATTTTAAAGTCGAAGTTAATGCCTCATTTAAGTAACAGTAATTATGGTGAAATACTTGTTGCCTTGTTGAATTTACCCAAGACTAAGAAGCTAAACTTCCTTTACACAGACTTCATTCCGAAACTTTAATTGAAAAGTAACTTATTTTCTTTGGCTACAAAAGTTCTTATCTTTGATAGACCAATACTAGCAGATTTATTTCATTTTGAATCCAGTGAACTGTTCTCTTTCAGATAATGCACCCATACAACCTTTTCTTGTTTAATTCGATTGATTTACAGTGTTAAAGTGAAATAATCTGATACCTGTTTCCTGCCCTTTGAGTATTTGTCGTCAAAGAAGCTGATTAGTTTTTCCCTCAGCTCTTTAGCTGTTTTAAATGTATAATTATCATTGCATGTCATTTGATAGCTGCACTAATTGCTGCCAACTATTGTCTGTTTGCACTTAATGCTGAAACCTGATCAACATCCTGCTTTGGTTGATGTTTGGTGGTAAACTTTAATTAACTCTTATTGCATTGAAGAAGAGTTCAGGCTTGGTGCTAACTAATCATTTACCTTCATTATGTCCTGACAGCTCCACTTGTTCTTGGTCCTAATAGATACACCAGTCAGTAAATAAACCTGCAAACCTCATGCCTTATAGTTGCCCCACACTGGTATTTTGCTACCTAAAGTATAAGATAATTGGGCCCAGATAATTATTTAGTTAGTTTAGTATCTCTAGTTCTGCAGACACTAATCTTAATTGCCTCTTTCATGCTGGACAATTTCATTTTAATAGAAACTGTAGATTTGAGATAACATTATTCCTTCAACATGGTTCCTATGAACATGCATCTTTTGAATCAATACAATTAAGCTTGTCTCCTGTTGGAATTCTTGTCATTATTTTTCCTGAAATACTTTTCCTGTAATGATATTGAAGTTAAAGTAATCAGGTTACCAGCAGATCATGTAAAATTCAACTCAAAATTGCTGGCTGCTTGATTTTAATTTGTCTGACATCAAGTTTGTTTGAAAAGGGATAATATGTGGGTAAACCAAGGAGCTTATAATTATGGTTGACGTTTGTTTGTTTATAATGAAATCTAATTAAAGTTCATACATTTAAAACACAAAAGTTAATTACTGAATTGCTCACTTCACTTATGGACAGCAGTCAAATTAACTTTCAGGCCAAACACACACATACACACACACACACACACGCACGCACGCACACACACACACACACAAACAAACAAAGGGCTCTTCATAATAGAAATAAAATAACCAACTAATCTTAAGGATCAAACATAAATTTGCCAATATTTCATCCAGAAGAAAACTTGGCATTCCACTTATGTTCTCTAGTATGTTAGTCCTATGTGGTTTATAAT